>NC_052516.1:2880555-2945598 GCF_014356525.2 Nilaparvata lugens | reverse complement strand
ATTATTCATCTTGGAAAAACAGATGATAATTTCGTCGTCAGTCGATACCAGAAGATGAGAGTGGCTGTGTGGAAGAGAGACAGAATTATTATGTTCAGCTGTTCAACTATTTGCAATCAATCAGCTTATATCACGAGAAATATCAATCTAGAAATTTTAATCGATTTGATCAAAATAATCTGATTTGTTGACATGACATTGTAGGCCTATATCATTCTAAAAATTAGATTATATCATAATTTTTTCAAGTTAATCATTATTTACAGTTTTAAGAGATTAGTAAGTGCTATTTTGTTATTAAATTTGGTTTGTAAACAATCTAAAATAGAAATTTTCTGTTTTCAAATGTATGGACTGAAAATTGGACCTGTATTCAAGTGTATGGAAAATAACCTACTTTTCAGACTACCTATTTATAGTGTATAAATCGAAATTCGGGGAAGAAACAGTTTTGGGCTGTGCCTGTTAGTCCCTCCCCAATCATTTTAAAGAATTGTGTTCTGTTCAATAAATAACGAGCGAAGCTCGGTGCCCCGATATTAGAACATTAATGAAGTTTTTTTTGGTCCAGCATAAGTTTGATCACAGATTATTCAAATAATAATTGTTTCCAATAAATTTGTTATTTGTTACTAATTCACATCACTTATTTATCTATTCTATTTCACCTAAAATGATGCTGAAACCCCATTTATTTGAGTTGAGAGTTTTGATAGCAACAGAACGTTATATCGTCTGCAAAAGAAGTTCTCCTCAACATCCAAAATCAAGAGCACATTACAAAGCTAGCTCGCCTGAGGAAGGTAACGAATCCTTTTCCTTTATCCCACTCCTTCTTCCTCTTCCTCTTCTTCTTCTTCTTCTTCTTCTTCTTCTTCTTCTTCTCCTTCCTCGTTCGTATCCCCCAGAACCGGTCTTTCAACTTTCTTTCTACCATGACCCCTTCCTTCTTCTTCTTTATCTTCTTCCTCTTCTACCTCTTCTTATACACTTCCATGACCACAAAATCTCTTCCACAAAGTTCACTCACGATTCTTTCTCTCTTACTCACTCACTCTCACTCTTTCTCTCTCTCTAATTTATCACAAACTTCATCTCGACTTGTTTCTACTCTGGAGCTTTCTCGGCTGTGTGTGAACTCCATCCTTTGTCAGTTCATTTTTCAAAACAGAGCTACATTTAGAAAGTTACTCCCAGTGATCCACTTTGGGAACAGAGATATCGTTACTGTAACCATAGAGAAATAATAAGTAGATATCCCATGGTATAGGACGTTTATGTCGCAATTTTTACTGTTATCTCAAGCCGATAGTCCACGTAGTTCTTTCCCGTGTGAAGCTGTGTGACGCTCGTAGTCTCTCATACTGTGCCGTTCATACACTCTCACCCCAACAAAACAGTAAAAATTGACAATAATCGACAGTAATCGGCTTGAGATAACAGTAAAAGTTGCGACATAAACGCCCTATACCATGGGATATTTACTTACGCTATTGTTTCTCTATGCTGTAACCTACTGGCGAATCAATGTGTGTACTGTATAATGTGTCGGAAAATATTGTTTCATAAAGAATCATGAAGTGTAAACATAACCTATTTTTGGACAATTTCTATCTAAATTTGGGAAAGGAACAGTTTTGGGCTTTAAGCCTGTTTTTCCTTTCCCAATCATTCATAGTTGAGAATTATATTGTATCTATCAATGTATTAATAAATAATAGTAAATGTGGATGTATCTTGATAGATTGTTCTAAAAATTAGCAACGTGACACCAAAAATAAGATATTTTCAACTTCTGATTTTGACACAGTGTTTGGTGAGATGTAGTGATATTTATTCGCAGTGAAAACACTAAAATGTGGTCAAATATCACAAAGTTATTCAATATCACAAAAATGTTTAGTATCACAAACAGCCAGATTCAATTTTTATGATATAGTTATGACAAAGCAAAATCTTATGATGCAGTCAATGCATACATTGACTTCTATAATACACTTTTCCATGTACAAAATCATGTAACTGACCTGCAAGCAAACTAATGTTTTATATGACAACTAAAATTTCTAAATACCTGCTAAAAATATGAATTTAGATTTTTCAAAATTGTATAGGGCATACTACAGTTAGTTGAAGCTTTTTCTCAGTAGTATCAGAGGGGATAATGATATGAAAATATTTCTATTTTCTTTGGGAGTATGTGAGGTTATTATTTCTCAACACAAAATGTTTTCTTTGTGTATTTCACGACACTGACTACTTTGATTTATAGGACAAAAGTTCCTTGTTCAGACGAAAATGTATAATGCTTTCGTTTTAAGACGTTAGTTTTAATCAAACATGTTTTGTTGACCGAGCGAAGTGAGCTCTAAGATTCAAGTCGACGGTTCAGCATTTCTCTTAATGTTTAAATGTTTGAATGTTTATATGTTGCGCATTCACGGAGAAACGCGGTAATAGATTTTCATGAAATTTGATAGGTATGTTCCTTTTTTAATTGCACGTCGACGTATATACAGTACAAAGTTTTTGGAAATGTTGCATTTCAAGGATAATATAAAAGGAAAAAGGAGCCTCCTTCATACGCCTATATTAGAGTAAAAATCAGACTATAGAATTATTCATCATAAATCAGCTGACAAGTGATACACAGATGTGTGAAGAAGCCAGTCTATTGCTGTATTTCCATAAGGTCTATAGTTCCAATCAGGTACTTGTGGATGAGAATACTGCGTGAGATCTACTGTTCACAGAACTACTTGATTTAGACTATAGAGGAACGTGATTCCAATTCTTAGTAAAGTTGCCAGTCATATTTGTTCTGCAAACTACAAGTCGTTTTTGTGTGTCTGATATTGTAGTAAACCCTTCAAAGTCAATAAATTCTAAATTCTTTTCTTGTATTATACAGTTTCAAACCGATTTAATGTTTTCATTCCACAAGTTCGTCTTGCTTGTACATGATATCGTTTTTTAACTCTTTCTACCAAATTGGTCACATTTGATTCCACTGAGAAAGAAGCTCCTCCCATCGTGACTACATCATACAACCAACCAATCACAGCACTCCTAGCGATTGACCAATAGGATGCCTTCATTTCGGAACCTTTTTTCTCTAGCTAGTTGTCTGTTTCCAAACTTTTGGTTACTCTGTGAGCCAATGGAAACACTATTTAAAAGTTTTATAGTTTATAGTTTGATAGTTTCATACTAGTTGTCATGACTATTATAATTTAAGATTAAAAAAATAACTTCTCTTGTAGGGGCTATTTTATTAAATTTAATCAAAACAATATAAAAACATGTAGTCTCATTAAATTTATCTCTTTTCTGTATAGGGCTAGTTTTATAGATGTGATTAAATATTTCAAAAAGGGTACTACGATTTTTCTTTTTCTTTCTACATGTAGTCTTTTGTTTAAAACATTGTTAAAATGTTTTTAAAAGTTTTAAAATGTTTTAAATGAAAGGGTTTAACATGTTTTATATTGTTTTTATTAATTTTAAGATTTCACTATGCATTATTTTGATACTATTTTATGTATGTTATGAACAGTTTAATGAATGAAGAATATTGATGAAATGAAATGAAATACCATAGTTTTATAGTGGATAAACTGAAGATATTTTTCAAGTTGGATTTCAAGTAAAATTTTATTACTATTAAATTTTGTAAAACTTTAAAGTGAAAAACACTCACATTCTTTGATGTGGCGACGTCCGTTTTGTGCTGGTATCGCACATTTTCAAGCCAAACAGAAAATCAATTTATTTTCTGAAATTTTATTTTCTGGCTGGTATTTTTACGTAGCTAATGGCAGGATTGGAAGTCGAACTACGTGAATAAAAAATAAATTATTGTCAAATCTTCTGATGAACTGTGTATTCATGGATTTTTTGGAGAATCTCCTAACAGTTTTTGATATATTTGTAAAATTTGATATCCAAAAATAGGATATTTTCCACCTCTGAAACAGTGTTAGGTTATCTTTTTCGGTTTATCTTTTGATAGTTTGACACCTTGTGAGACCGGACTCCCCAATTATTAATAAGGCCAATTTATTAATAACTAACAGGTAACCCGTGCCCCGCAAAGGTCTAATTGTAAACTTGACAAACTGGATCTACTGAGATCTTGAAACATTTAAAATAAGCCAATAACCAACCTCGGTAGATTAGGAATATTTTTTTATGCAAAATTTCAAGTTAAGCAGTTGAGTAGAGTGAGGTCCACGTTATAATGGCAGTGGTTAAAGATATGAGAATAGCGATGACGATTCTCTGCATTAATTAATTATATTTCTACACTGTCAAAAACATAATTGGCTTCGTTGTGGACCTAGAAAAGGATAGTACCACCGGCTTTGTCGAATGATAGACAAGGAAAGCAATTCCAAAGTTGAACAAATACTGTCATTATAACGTGGACCTGTTAAAAACTGTCAAAAACATAATTGGCATCGTTGTGGACCTAGAAAAGGATAGTACCACCGGCTTTGTCGAATGATAGACAAGGATAGCAATTCCAAAGTTGAACAAATACTGTCATTATAACGTGGACCTCACTATAGTTGAGACGTGATGATGCGTCTTTTGTGAATTTCCTATCCCGTACGTGTATAAGCCAATTCTTTCCTTTATTATATTATAGATAATCTCCATGTTTGAGAATTTAGTTCCAAAACTTATGGGTGTCCATTTTCGTTTACTAAAGTGGCATGGTATTTAAACTGTCAGAATCCTCTGTAAATAGTATCAATGATGTTACTCCAACCAGTGCTGACAATCCAATGTGAAACTCACCATGAAATGCCACTTCATGACTCCATGAACCGCTGAACCTTTCTTCTCATGAATACAGTATTTCTATCTCTTTCTTCTCACTGGAATAAAAATAATAACGTTGAAACTGGTTCCTATAGCTGACTCACATCTCTACAGTATGACGGTCCTTGATCTTGTGAACACTTCTCACAAAGTTCTCTCTTCCTCTCTCTTCAAATTTCTCTTCTCTCTTACTCCTACTCTATCTGTCTCACTCACTCTCTCTTTCAGTCTCTTACTACTCTCACACCATCGTTCTCTCTCACTCACTCTCTTACTCATACTCTCTGTAACACTCTCTCACTCACTCTCTTTCTCTATTACTCATACTTTCTCTATCACTCTCTCACTCAATCTCTTTCAGTCTTACTCGCTCTTGCACACTCACACACACTACTCACACACAATCATAATATCTTCCATATCCTTTCATCCTATCTCTTTCTAATTTTTCTCATCATCATCTGAAACTTCCATCTTTCCTCTAAAAGTTTCTCTCTTCTCTCTTTCTCCTACACACTAATTTCACCTCCTCTCTCACACTCTCTCTCAAATCCTAATCATCATCATCAGGAACTTGTCTCTCTCTTCTAATATTCTCTCTTTTTTCTCTCTCTTTCTCCTCAGGGCATTTACTTGTCTCTATATCAGTATCTTACTCTATTCTTTCTCACTCCCTCTCTCTCCACTTCTCTTTTACTCTTTCTCTGTTTGATTCTTCTCATTATCGTCATCCTTTGTTTCTTGTACTCCCTTCCTATCTATCTTTCTTTCTCTAATAATAATAATAATAATAATATCACAATATAATATTATCGTTATTAGAATTGCATTCAATCTTCTGATTAATAAGTTATCATACCTACTTTTTAAAATTTGTTGAATAATTAGCTTAACTGTCATTCAATGTAAATAAGTGTATAAGCCAGATTTATATTGTAGCTTGCATGAATGAAGAACTCCAATTGAATCATTTCTCTCTTTTCATTCTCACTCTCTCTCTCTCTCTGTTTTTAGGGTTGTTTGTGTGCATGTGTGGAGTGAATGGCAACTTGATTAGAACTTCATCTCTTCATTTCTGATAGGTTATCCTATAGGATTTATCTAGTGGAATTTGAAATTTGTTTCCAATTGTATAAATAATAAAGTTTAAAATTCTCTTTTATCACATGCAGGTATTCCCCATGGAACCATCTCACTAGAGACAAAATAATTGTAATCAGTCTTTAGTGTATCCATTCTTTTTTCAAAATAATTGAGGACATGAAAAATATGCAAAGTTTCAAAGAAAATATACTCCAAAGACAGAAACATTTTGTTGAGCAAACGGGAAAATACAAATTTCCCAATCAAAACAAACCGAACATATTTGGATTTAATAATAATACTCATGTATATGACCTAAAGTCGAACTTCTGGCACATGAACTTTGTACTAGGACTTGTGTACTAGTAACTCCGTCTACAGAGGAAGAAGGAAGTAAGAAAAAACAAAGATAACAAATGAGAAGAACAAAAGTAAAAAGAGAAATAAAAACGTAGACAAAGAGCTGAGAGTAGAGAACCATCAACATCACGAAATCTGCTGGAAATCTTTTCTCCAGCGTTCCAGCGTCATTATTACTGATGTGCCTGGAATCAGTGTACAACGTACATCAGTGTAATTACAGCACATTTATATAGTCTACCATATACTGGAGTATATACCATGTACTAGAAGATCATATACCATGTACTATAGTGAGGTCCACCTTATAATGGCAGTGTTTGATTAGCAATGGTATTGCTATCCTTGTCCATCATTCAACAAAGCGGATAGCGCTATCTCTTTCTCGCTTTGCTCTGTTGCCAGATCGTCTTTTAACAATGTAGAATTAATTTACCGAGCGAAGTGAGGTCTAAGATTCAAGTCGACGGTTTGGCATTTCTCTTAATGTTTAAATGTTTGAATGTTTATATGTTGCGCATTTACTGCGAAACGCGGTTATAGATTTTCATGAAATTTGACAGGTGTGTTCTTTTTTAATTGCGCGTCGACGTATATACAAGGTTTTTGGAAACTTTGCATTTCAAGGATAATATAAAAGGAAAAAGAAGCCTCCTTCATACGCCAATATTAGATTTAAAATCAGACTATAGAATTATTCATCATATTAAATCAGCTGACAAGTGATTACACAGATGTGTGGAGAAGCCAGTCTATTGCTGTATTTCCATAAGGTCTATAGTTTCAATCAGGTACTTGTGGATGAGAATACTGCGTGAGGTCTACTGTTCACAGAACTACTAGTCTATCATTCAACAAAACGGATAGCGCCATCTCTCTCTGTAATGCTCTGTTGCCACATTGTCTTTAACAATGTAGTGATAATTAATTAAAATATATACTAGAGTATAAATACCATGTACTATAGTGAAGTACACGTTATAATGGCCAGTGTTTGATTAGCAATAGTATTGCTATCCTTGTCTCATTCAACAAAGCGGATAGCACTATTTCTCTCTCGCTTTGCTCTGTTGCCAGATCGTCTTTTAACAATGTAGAATTGATAATTAATTAACAAAATATATACTAGAGTATATACCATGTACTATAGTGAGGTCCACGTTATAATGGCAGTGTTTGATTAGCAATGATATTGCTATCCTTGTCTATCCATTCAACAAAGCGGATAGCGCAATCTCTTTCTCGCTTTGCTCTGTTGCCAGATCGTCTTTTAACAATGTAGAATTAATAATTAATTAACAAAATATTTCATCCTTATTATGAAAATTCATTATGAAATTATTGAAAAATATAATTTATTGCCTCATAGAATATAATTGATTATTTTAAACGAGAATGAACAGTTAATATTACATCAATAAACCTGTATCAGCTACCGTCTATAGAAGGCATTGACAAGACAGTGAGGATCGGCAACATTGTTCTCCTATCTTTCTCCACTGCCATTATAACGTGGACCTCACTATAGAAGATTATATACTATATACTAGTAGTTCTGTGAACAGTAGACCTCACGCTCAGTAAGTTACATTGACCTGTTGTTATGTTTTCTCAAAAATTAATAAATAATTTATCATCAATTTAAAATGTCTAGAAAAAATTCTAAATAAACATAGAGCTTTCTGTCCTATCGTACCGTGACGTGTCCTCTCCGAATGTGAGTGTGAGCGCTGTTATCAGGTCTGGCTGCAACTGTCTACTACGTTGATGGAATATACATTTTCAACATATTCGATGTTTTTGAACGGGTAGTATTACAGTCCACTAGATAGCTGATTTATGATGAATAATAATTCTATAGTCTGATTTTCACTATAATATTGGCGTATGAAGGAGGATCCTTTTTCCTTTGATATTATCCTTGTAATGCAAAATTTCCAAAAACCTTGTATATACGTCGACGCGCAATTTAAAACGGAACATAGCTATCAAATTTCATGAGAATCTAATCTTAGTAGTCTAGAGCTCCTAAATAATTATTGGGTGGCAATAACTAAAGTAATCAAAGTAATGAATATTATACATGATATCAAAATATATACACCTTGTAATTATTTTCTAGGTAAAATTAAATTTTCTTTCAGTAAAAGGGATGATTTTTTCTTTTTTTTATGACCACTCTATACAGCTGGTCTGTTACTCTGTTCTCTGACTTGGAGACTGTCTATCATGTCTTTGTTTTTGGCTTGACAATCTATAGGCTATTGAGAAAAAATTTACTTGAAAGGTTATATTTCAAATATACTTGAAATATATATTCAAGTATTTTTTCTCAAATAGCCTATAGATTGTCAAGCCAAATACCAAAGACATGATAGACAGTCTCCAATCAGAGACAAGTAAAGACCAGCTGTATAGAGTGGTCATAAAAAAAAGAAAAAAATCATCCCTTTTACTGAAAGAAAATTTAATTTTACCTAGAAAATAATTACAAAGGTGTATATATTTTGATATCATGTATAATATTCATTACTTTCATTACTTTAGTTATTGCCACCCAATTATTTAGGAGCTCTAGACTACTAAGATTAGGTTAGAATGGTTCTGTATCCTCATTCCTCAGTACAGCTGATGATGCGTTGGTTAACTACGTGAAACCATGGTTCTGTTTTAAAGTTTTTAATAAATTTTTAGTGAAATTTGACAATATCTTTGTTTTCTTATTATGGAGAGATTTCACAACATCACCATCAATTCTACTAATTTTATCATGAGAATCTATTACCGCGTTTCACCGTAAATGCGCAACATATAAACATTCAAACATCTAAACATTAAGAGAAATGCCAAACCACCGACTTGAATCTTAGACCTCACTTCGCTCGGTCAACTAGAATATATATTATACTACCATGAGTATGAACCGTGTTCCAGAAGAATATATATATACTAACATTAGTATGTTCCATGCTTCCATGAACTAGAAGAGTATATATATACTAGAATACAATACTAATTACAGTCAATTGTGTATGTTATGTTTTTTCGAGTGAAATGCACTTGAAAACTTCTGTCAGCATTGTTCAAATGGGAAGCATATGGATGTTATTCATAAGTGATGCTGTCAGTTCGAAATGAACTGCAATGTAGTCCACACTGGACTGCTCTAGAACAAAGGAGTAGCAAAGCTTATACAATAACAAAGCTGTCTTCTCTCTCTGGCAGTTATTAAAACTTTCGCCACCCATTAATTTCTTGCAACGGCTGTAGATTTCACAAATAATTAACAAAATGATTATTACTGTGTATTGTTATCGGTTTTGTTAATGGGTACCTTGGGGAGTGTGTGAAATTATGAGAAATTTAATGAGAAGCGGATGGTTATCCAGTAGTGAATTTGTGGGATTTCGTTGAGACACTACTTCTTTGTTCAAATTTTCTAGTGGAATTGTGGCTTTCAATAGTTGACACGCTAAAGTTTAGAAAACGTAGACATAGTTCTTAGTGAGAATTTGTTTGTATTTTTGGCTTCAAAATTCATAAAATAACTTAATTAATACAATGTGCAGTGATAATTAAGTGTAATATTCAACTATAATTTGGTGTTTTAATTTTTCTAAATTTAAAATTTGCATCTCATATTTATTTTTGGACGAAAGTTGAGCTTGAACTTCTTACAGAAGAAACATAACCTATTTTTTGGACATGTAATCAAAATTTGGGAATAGAATAGTTTTGGGCCAAGCCTGTAGCTCCTTCCCAATCATATTTATATGATTTGTTATTGTATCCACGTATAAATAAATAAATAAATAGTCATACTACAGATACAAGTTGTCTGTGGACATATTTCATTATCAAATGCATGAATCATTTTCATAAATCATTCATTGGCACATCTCGTACAAAGCAAAAAATCTGGTGTGGCGCACTCACACAACTTTCCTAGCCGTTATGAAAATTGATCACCTGACGCTAGTGTTCACGCGCATCTCAAGTCTACTATTCAAAGATCTGAGCCAGCTGGTGACAGGACAACAACGCTGGAGACACACGAGGTCTGCTATCTCTTCATAGTGAACGATTTAATAGAATCAACAGTTGCCAACAGTTTGCAATTGAATAATCACATTTTTCGAATTTCAAGCTTATTTTCATTTTAGGTGAAAATGTTACTAGACATTAATTGTAGAGATTTTCATGCTCAATCTTTTCCACTTGAATTTTTTTGTTTATTTGTATCTGAAGCCTGAAATTAAGAATCTAAAATCAAACTTTTCATAGATGGGGCGGAGCTCCTGAAATTTTTACAGATATGGGACTTGTGGCAGTTGATAGAGCTTATCAATGAGTATTTTAGGTATAAATTTAATCAAAATCGTTGAAGCCGTTTTCGAGAAAATTGCGAAAAACCCAGTTTTTTACAACATTTTCGCCATTTTATAAGCCATCTTGAATTGCATTTGATCGAAATTGTTTGTGTCGGATCCTTATAGTGTAAGGTCCTTAAGTTCCAAATTTCAAGTCATTCCGTTAATTGGGAGATGAGATATCGTGTACACAGACGCACATACACTCATACACACACAAACTCACACATACAGACCAATACCCCAAAACCACTTTTTGGACTCAGGGGACCTTGAAACTTATAGAAATTTAGAAATTGGGGTACCTTTATTTTTTTCGGAAAGCAATACTTTCCTTACCTATGGTAATAGGGCAAGGAAAGTAAAAACTTAAACTAAGGGCTTCTTATACTGTCTTATACGCTTACTCCATGCATGTCTACTATGAAGTACAAAGATCTAGTTTTAGAAATTTTTGAAAATAATTATTCGTAGTCAATGTAGTGTTTCATATTAGATCCTTGTTAGAAAGTTAGTGTTATATTCATGGGTGGTAATTTAAAATCAGAGGATATCATCCGTATATATTTGAAGCAGAGTACTTTGATTTATCTTTTATACTACAGTAGTCCAACTTCAAACAACTTTATACAGTACTTAAAATCTTCAACACTTCCAAAGAATCTTCAAGCTAACAAAAGTTTCAAAGTCTACAATAGTCTAAAAACTGAATCTGACTGGTTCAATTTGGCGCCATTTCTTGAAGACGCTTGGGGCATCATCATCATCATCATCATCATCATAGTCTCTCTCTTCAGAACTGGAAGAACGTATAGAAGGAATGAAAGAAAGAAACCAGTTATTGTAACCTATAATAATAGAGAGGTCCCTCCCTCTTCAGACTTCACTCCGAGAGGGGTTTGTGGGAGTGAGAGTGCATGCTGGAATTATTTTGTGTTGGTGAAGAGAGATGGTTAGAGAGAGATAGTGTGCGAGGAGAGAATGATGGTGGTTGAGTGAGAGGTTGGAAGAGAGTTTGTGAGAGAATGGGTGAGTGAGTGTGTGTGTGTGTGTGAGACAGTGACCGATGGAATGAGAAAGAGCCAGTGAGTGAGTGTGCGAGTGAGTGAGAGAAAGAAGAAGCAGGTAGAGACAAAGGACAGGACAAAGTTGTTGGAGGGAACCAAGTTGTAGGTGAAGAAGAAGATGAAGAAGTAGAAGAAGAAGGAGATTAGATGAATACTAGTCGGAGGAGGAGTGGGAGTTGTTGGTGGGGGAGTAGAAGAAAGAAAAGGATGAAGAAGAAGAAGAATGAGAAAGAGAAGCATATATTTCTTTTCTTTCGGCTCTCTTTTTCTCTGACACACACATTCCTTCTCACTCTACTCCTCCCACTCCCTCTCATCCTCATCCTCCCACTCCTACTACTCCTCCTCCTCCTCCACGGAATCCTTAGTATTCTAAGATTACTTAGTATTTATTACTTTAGTTTATTCTTAGTATTCTAAATTACTCTAGTAATATAGAGCTCAGTATCTTGTGCTTTGTGCAATGTGCATTTTCCCCTATTATTAATAATAATGTAATAGAGCTTTAACAATTAGCAATATTCATACAAAATGAAATTTATGTAAGTGATTTACTAAAAGAGTAGCAGATAATTACAGCTACTCTAAAGTAAATAACTGGAGTATATTATTCTCTTATACTCTTTACACGTATACAAGTAGCTCTATTACGCTGTAGCTTTATTCTATATTGTATCACAAAATTGTGTGGTACAATTATAAGAGTGTACAAGATTTGTTGAAAAAATACCAAACTTTGGTTATATAGTGAGGTCCACGTTATAATGACAGTATTTGATCATCTTTGGTTTTGCTATCCTTGTCTATCATTCGACAAAGCCGGTGGTACTATCCTTTTCTAGGTCCACAACGATGCCAATTTTGTTTTTGACAGTGTAGAAATATAATTTATTAATGCAGAGAATCGGCATCGCTATTCTCCTATCTTTCTCCACTGTCATTATAACGTGAACCTCACTATAGAATCCAGAGAGAATAGAATAGACTAGAGCGGCCTTGCAGTAGCGCGGAGTGAGACAATACCCCCCAACTCCTTATGTACCTTCCTCGCCCGGCTGGTCTGGTAATCCTATGTTGCACGGGCTTCGTAAATAATTCATAACTCAAGTTCAAATTATAATATTAAAATTAAATTGACTTCTATGGCTTTGTCAAATCATGCTCTACAAGTAATGTTGTATACTATTTCATCGTAACTATAATATGTTTCAAGTTATTTAACAATTCAAAATTGTCTAGTATTTGGTGATTGCGTGCATCTCTATTCTCTTCAATGAATTTTTATGTTAGCTTTCGATGGAAAAAGTATTGGATGTACAGTAGTTTATAGTACTAGTTGAGATCTCCAATTCTATGTATGTCTACCATTAATTTTATGATCAAAGAACAGCAGATTAATGCGTTGAAGATCGGAAGTAATAATTAGCCAAGCATGAAGGCTATTAAAGGCTTTTGCCCTGTGTAAACATTCCAATATCAGTTGAATAGTGTTTGCAAATAAACATTATTCTATACTCTCTCACTTCATGTAAACATCACGTATTCATAGAAACGTTCTCATTAATAAAATTGAATCTGATTTCAATCAAAAATCGAGGTGGTTTAGTTCAGCCCTCATATGATGTAAACAGAATTTGTAAGATTTGCGAAAACATCTTCAAAATATCCTCCCTGAAGCCAAAACTACCAAGTAGCATGAGCTATTATACAAATAAACTTCTGATGCGTTCCTTGGATTTGAATATTTTCCGGACTCACCTCACTTCGATTTGCAAGAAGACAACCATAGGGACTGGTTGATTGAAACCGTAGGCAAAATCTACTTTTCAATAAGGATAAAAAAATATATTCGGAACAAAAATGAAAACATTGAAGAGCAGAAAATAAGGCAAAAACTCAAAAAACTAACTCATTTTAAGGGCAATAATATTGTTCACAAGACAAATGACTTTGAGTCATTGAATCATCAAATCAATGATTTTTGAGTGATTGAGGGTGGTTCGAATAATATTGTGTATAGTGTATAATATGTATATAGAAACTAATGGTTTAACTAAATTGTGTGAATGAAAACTTATCAAAAGTCATGACCTAGGAAGAGTACATCATTTTCTTCTGGATTATTGGATTACTGGAGAACAATTGAAAGGTAAATTTGTCATTGTATTTAAACATGCATGAATCTGAATTATACATTAATTGAAAGATCTCAATAAGTTCAATGAATTCTATTAATTAATTCTCATTTCAAACCATAAATTCTATCACAAAAGGTTATTGAAGAAAATAAAAATGCACGCGAATATCAATAATATTATAATGTTTAGATTTGTCAACAAATAACGTAGAAATCATGATAATTACGATGAAAAAATCACGGTAATCCTCGTAGAGTATGATTACACAAAGCCATCGACTTCAATTTTATTTCAATATTCTGATTTGAACTTGAGTTATGGATGATTTACGAAGCCTATTAAAAGCCTTTATGCTTGGCTAATTATTATTTCCGATCTTCAACGCATTAATCTGCTGTTCTTCTATTAAAAATTTAATGGTATCATAAAGAAAATTAAAGATCTTACTAGTACTATAAACTTTATCCAATACTTCTTCCATTAAAATCTATCATAAGAATTCATTGAAGAGAATAAAGATGCGCGCAATCACCAAATACTATACACGATTTTGATTTGTAAACAATAACTTAGAAAATATGATAGTTACAATGAAATAGTATATCACATTACTTGTAGAGCATGATTTGACAAAGCCATAGAAGTCAATTCAATTTTAATATGATGATTTGAACTTGAGTTATGAATTATTTACGAAGCCCGTGCAACATAGGGTTACCAGACCACCGGGCGAGGAAGGTCCATAAGGAGTTGGGGGGTTTGTCTCACTAGTCCGCTGTAGAACCGGTATTGGCAAGGCCACTCTATGGTTATATTCTATTCTCTCTGATAGAATCATTATCAGTGGTTATATTCAGAACAAAAGGTAGAATATAAAGTGTACTAGAATATTGTTACAGTATTAAACTTGCTAGAAGTCTATATTTCATATTATATTCTCCAACATATCGTATCAAATAATGAAATCTCAAATAATAGGAGAATAGAGCATATTATGAGGACATGTATCCATAATTCCATTGAATAAGGAAGAAGAAAGTAATTATTTTCTGTAATAATTCATTATTTATTTGGTTTATGTATAATTCTTGTGATATAAGCTAGGACATTCATCCATAATTGCAATAAATTGATTGATTGATTGATTGAGTACTTTATTTATGTAGATTACAATATATACTGGCTTATACACTTATATACAATAGCTTACAATACAGCAAAATTATAGATGAATTTACATAATATAGACTAAGAAAATAATTATTGAACTGTATATGATATGAAAAAGCAGTTTGTAATATAATAACTATAGATAATAATCATATTGTTATGCATCTACATAAATTGGCGGAGCTTTGGACATATCAATGTCCATTCTTCGGAAAGAATATTAAAAATATCCTCCCCACTAACTCTCTACCAAAAAATAAATAGAAGGGATAAGGAAGTAATAATTCTTTTCTATAATAATTCATAATTATTTATTTGTTTTATGTATTATTCCTGTGATATAAGCTGTAGTGTAGTATATTAGGTACATAAATTATGTCATTTACTATCGTTTCTTGTTCTTGTTCTTATAATATAGCGGAACAATGAAGACTGCATTCAAATGTATTTGAATGTTTGTTTGAATGAGTTGATCTTTGTTTCTTTTTTGATCCTTTATCAATACTTCGATCCTTTTTGTTCCTCTTTGTCTTCTTTCTCCGTTCCTAATCACTTCTTCATCCTCTTTATCTTTGTTCTTATCTTCCATTTTCGCTTCTTTTTGTTCCTCTGTTCCTTTTTGTTCCTCTTTGTCTTCTTCCTTTGTCTCTAATCACTTCTCCTCCTTTATCTTCTCCTTGTGAACCACTCCACTACTTTGTTCTTTTCGTCTCCCCCACCCAATAATTCTTCCATCAACGGATTCTTCACTATATTGTCTTTCTCTCCTTCTTTTTCTTCTCTTAGTTCTTGAATTGACCTTTTCTTCGCTATAGTGTCTTTCTCTCCTTCTTTTTCACTCCCTTCTCTTAGTTCTTGTATTTGTTCTCTTTTTCTATTTTCTGGCGCCTCAGCTCTTTTGATTCTACCTACCTGTCTGATGCTGGAGGGCCAAATAGGAGAATAATTCATTATTGAGATTTTGAGAAGCAGTCATGGAAAAAGAACTGACCAAGAAAATAATGTACGTTAAATTATCTTATTAACGTGTAGAGTCTGATACAGTTTGTTGGCTGTAACATAGATATTTTACAGAACGAATAGTTTATAGAAGTAATAATTATTATTATACGAAAATCCAAATTAAATGCTGTAATTCACCCCGAAGACTTTTGCTACTGCAAATATTGACAACAGGGTAAACAGCTAGATGGAAATTCTGCATTAATTTAAATCACACCATTTAATTTGGATTTTCGTTCAGTGATCATTATTGATTCATTAGCATTTGAATAATTGCAATATCTCAGTAATTTCCATCTGAATTTATAGAAGTATTAACTTCTCTCTGGCTGTAATATTCCATTCTACAGTATTGATTGATCATTGATTGTTTAAATTGAGATTGATTGAAGATTGACCACGATTTGTGTAGCTTGGAACTCACTTAGTTACAGTACAGATTATGGAAAGTTGTAAGTTACAGATTATGGAAAAAAGTTTCAAAGAATAATGATTTCTCTGTCTATAGCCTACGCTAAAGTGAAATTCATTTCAGACTGTGAGCAATGTATGAATGCTATCGTAAGTTTTTATGTTATTCAATTTTTCCAGACAAAAAGCAATATTGACTGTGAATTTGTTGTCATTTGCAACTTGAATATAATATAGATTCATCAAGAAATGCTGACAGTATTTCAAGTGAATATCCTCATAGTGGTTTAGCTTCTCACATGACAAAAGAGCTATACTCAATAATATTTCAATTACTCGCAATAAAAACTATGCATCAATGGATTTAGGAAGAAAATATCTCTACAACTCTTTAGCATTACTTAATTTCATGGATCGGAAAATAATGTAAGCCGCAATATGAATATGAAAAACGAAATTGAAGTTTGGGATTATCAAGACATTTTACTTTTTTATGAGACAAGTACTTGGCTAAACGTGGAAACTATGATTTATAATGGTAGCTTACAATATGATGATGATATTTTAAGAAAATTTAAATTACGGTATATTAATTTATAACAGCCACAATACGAGTGATTTTACGGGTACCTCTGTTTGTACTGTTTAAATTACCCCGCGACTAGTATCGAAGTCCTATCGACCTCGTAATCAATTCGATTAAAGATCGACTATCGAAGAACGTTCGTTCGATTTTCAATTTTGAGGTTATGTCTTTGCTGCATGTGTGACGGCTTGTTGTTTTAACGAATTTATTAATTTTTAGGAATAAATGCGATTGGAAAGGGAGTTCTAAAGAATCAAACTTCCTTCCAACATAGTTTTCAAACTTTATATCACGTTTTGCAAAGTTTTAGTCAGAATGTTTAGCACGTTCAAATCATTGAAGCAGAGAACCAGTAAAAATAAACCTGAACGACAGGAGTTTTTGAAGCTACTAGTCAATGAATTCAATACGACACCATCTCAAGGTAATTATCTTGATTCCAACATATTTATAATAATGTTTTAAGAAGATAATGCTCAAAATTCAGGTTGAAACTTGAACTTGAAACCATAAACATAAAGTTGCTAGGATGGATTCCAGATCAATTTTATAAACTTTGAACCATATTTGATGTTTCATCGGCTATTTAAAGTAGAATCCTTTGTTAGCTTATTCCAAACTATTTTATTTTTGCAGAAATGAAGCAACAAACTCTGGCGAACTTGGCAAACTTTGCTTATGATCCCATCAACTATGGCTACCTGAAGGAAAATTCTATTATCAATGTTTTCTTAGATACTCTAAATGATGATGACCCTGTACTAGTAAGATTTGCAGCGGCTGGACTCTGTAATATAGTTTTAGGTAAGTTAATGTTAGGTTAGGTTAACTTAGGTTAGTTTGGCTTATTTTAGATAAGGTTAGCTAATGTTAAGTTATGTTGAATATATGTTCCATAACACAATATTACATGGACTGAGTAATTGATTCATTAATTTTATAATTGTGCCGTAATTACTTTGGTGAAACTTATAGGCTCATATTATATTTGGCCACCAGTGAGTTGCCAGAGAGCAACGATTGGAGGCCGAATGTAGAGTATGATGGCACACTTATGAGACAGCAGGGTTGGCCACCGGTTTGAGTGACTCGAGTGAGACACCAGCCCGCTCACCAAAATCTGGTGGTCAAGTGTAATGAGCGCAGTTAGAAGTCTAATGCTCTCTGACTCACTTAGACACTTAGGGGCTTGAAATTGGCCTAAGAGATTGGTGACTTGAAATTGGTCCAACAGTTCGATGGCTTGAAATTGGTTTAAGAGATTGGTGGCTTGAAATTGGTCCGAGAGATTATTGGCTTGATGTAATCGGAGCCTTAGGGCCGAAACACATGAGGCGTTTTTTTTCAGACAAGTCGGTACAACAGGACACCCGATCAGAGCCAATCAGCCAATCGTTGTTAAAAAAAAGGATGAACCAAAAATTGAGTCTGAGATTGTAAATGGTGCATTTTTATATTCTCACCATTGGAGAATAGAAAAGTATAACCCTATTGTGATAGTAATAATCATTCGTTTAATTGTTTGATTTAATTTTTTTCTTAGAAGAGAATGATGGGCTCATGTGTAGAGCTTCCGTCATGTCGTACAATGCCTGAAAAAACACCTCATGTGTTTTTGCCCTGGCTAAGACACAACAATCTTAAGCCTATTTATTTAAATTTATACAACAGTCCAAATATATATTAGATAGGCTCTTAGGCCCGGTTGCACAAAATCCTGTTATTCCATCAATCATAATTAAATACCAGATGAACCAATCTGAGAATGTTTTTTTCTAAGAAGGCTTCTCTGATTGGCAATCATGGCATTTATTAGGGATCAAAAGTTAATAGACTTTTGTGCAACCGGGTTCAAGTTATGTAAATATTGAAAACATACAGTACTATAAACTAGTAATTTTTCCAAAATTATGCTGTGATAATTAACAATAAATACTGGTAATTTTTGTTTCTTGCTCAGGAGCAATAATTAGGTATGCAGTATTATAAACTATAGTGAGGTCCACGTTATAATGACAGTATTTGATTAACATTGGTGTTGCTATCCTTGTCTATCATTCAACAAAGCAGATAGCGCTATCTCTTTCTCGCTTTGCTTTGTTCCCAGATCGTATTTCAACAATATAGGAATATAATCTGGCCATGCAAAGAATCAGCAACGCTGTTCTTCTATCTTTTTCCACAGCCATTATAACGTGGACCTCACTATAGTAATCTTATGCTGTGATAATTAACAATAATTATAACCAAAATTATGCTGTGATAATTGACAATAATACTGGTGATTATTGTTTTTGAGGTATTTTCTATTGGTAATTATTTTTCCTGAGTCTAAATAATGAAATTCACCGTTTATTTTGCAGATCCTGAAACCAAAGAGTATGTTATTGCTAATGGAGGTATAGAGGCGGTTTCAAGATGTCTCAGTTCTAAGGACGAACAAACTGTTGAATCCAGTATCACTATTCTGATGTATTTAGTTACCAACGAATCTAAACCTGGTAAGGTATCTTCCAAAATATTTTTACTTTCCTTGCCCTATTACCATAGTAAGGAAAGTATTGCTTTCCAAAAAAAATTAAGGTACCCCAATCTCTAAATTTCTATACGTTTCAAGGTCCCCTGAGTCCAAAAAAGTGGTTTTTGGGTATTGGTCTGTATGGGTGTGTGTGTGTGTGTGTGTGTGTGTGTGTGTGTGTGTGTGTGTGTGTGTGTGTGTGTGTATATGAGTGTATGAGTGTATGTGCGTCTGTGTACACGATATCTCATCTCCCAATTAACGGAATGACTTGACATTTTGAAGTTAAGGTCCTTACAATATAAGGATCCGACACGAACAATTTCGATCTAATGCAATTCAAGATGGCGGATAAAATGGCAAAAATGTTGTAAAAAACAGGGTTTTTCGCGATTTTCTGGAAAACGGCTTCAACGATTTTGATCAAATTTATACCTAAAATAGTCATTAATAAGCTATATCAACTGCCACAAGTCCCATATCTGTAAAAATTTAAGGAGCTCCGCCCCATCTATGCAAAGTTTGATTCAAGATTCCCAATTATCAGGCTTCAGATACAATTTAAACAAAACAATCAAAGTGAAAAAGATTAAGCATGAAAATCTTTACAATTAATGTTTAGTAACACTTTCACCTAAAATTTAAAATAAGCACGAAATTCAAGAAAATGATATTATTTCAATTGCAAACTGTTGGCAACTGTTGATTCTATTGAATCATTCACTATTAAGAGATTGCAGACTTCGTGTGTCTCCAGCGTTATTGTCCTGTCTCCAGCTGGCTTGGAGCTTTGAATAGTAGACTTGAGATGCGCGTGAACACTAGCGTCAGGTGATCAATTTTCATAACGGCAAGGAAAGTTGTGTGAGTGCGCCACACCAGATTTTTTTGTCAATTAAAAATAGTACTAATATTCCTGAACATCCTACTTATTCTATCATCGTATTGACCTCAAATTTGTTCTCATTTTTCAGCAATTACGAGCCCACAAATAATTCAGTGCATGCTACTCTTCGCTGATAGTCCAAATCCGAGACTCTCAAATCTGGCGAAAGTTTTCTTGGAGGACTACTGTACGCCAGAACAAATAGATGCAGTAAAGAAATCTGTTCAATTCATACCGTTGCCAAATACCTGAGTAATTTAAAACAGGTCTCAAAAAATTCTGATGAAGAGTGGAGAATTTTTATCAAATAGTTGTGGAGGTAAGACCCTGTTTTCCAATGTATTTCTGCTCTGTTGGGAGGAAAAAACTCATTAGTTTTTATGGCAGTGTTCACACAAGGCCAGAATGAAAACGTGTGAATACTTCCATAAGACCTAATGCTGTTCTATTTCTGCCACCAAAGGTAATCTAATCTAGAGTATTATAAACAAAAATAAACCTATTTTGAAAAGTGAAGTAAACTAAACTTACAACTTGGTGATTAAATCAACTTGTTAAGGTAATTAGTTGAATTAATAAGGCTAATTGTTTAAAATTAATACATTCAGGGCTCCTTTCTTGTATTTAAAAATAGAATTATAGTATCCTTTAAAATTGATAGAATAATAATACAATTTGTATTCTTGTTTTATTATTTTATCAATTCTAAAGGGTACTATAATTCTATTTTATAAAAAAAGGCTTATTGTATTTTTCTAGACAATTACTCATAGATTTAAAAGTTCAATTCAAATCGTACAGTAAATCAGCAATGGCCTCTATACATCTTGATACAGCCTTATGGGAAAGGATTATATAAAATAATCAAAGGATTTTATATAATCCTTTCCCATAAGGCTGTATCAGGTTGTATAGAGCCATTGCTGATTTACTGTACGATTTGAATTGAACTTTTAAATCTGAACTTTTGAATTGAACTTTATATATATATATATATATATATATATATATATATATATATATATATAAATGATCAAAATTAGTAGAACTCATGAATGAAACCATATACTGTTTCCATGATGAATGTATTTTTCTAATAAAGTACTTACAGATCCAAGAGATTGATCTAAATCGTTCAGTAAATCAGGTATGTACTCTACAGGTGTCTGATAAGTCACTCCCTATTTTTATACAGCTAACATTTCTTTATTTACGAACCAATCTTGTTACAACCACATCTGTTAGATAGAGCACTTATGGAGGTTGTGTTTAACACCAATTTTCATTTGTTTCAGTTTAGAAATGCCCCCTCTCTTGACTGTGGAAGAACGAGTCAAAATAGCAGCTCCTTATGAGGTCTGGGGATCTGTGGTGCGAGTACAAAGGTGGTGGAGTGCTGAACGAGGGATCCAAGCAACACTGTATGCAAAAACGGTTAAAAATTGCAATTTCAAATTACTAACAACAGGGAGTGTCGCTGATGCAAGACGATCAGGAAGACCATCAACGTCAAGGACAGCAGAGAATGTTGACAGAGTTCGTGAAATGTTCATGAGGAATCCTAAGAAATCACTGCGTCAAGGATCTCGTGGTTTCCATGTTTTAAAAAACTGTGATCTTTCTCAAGAATCGTTGCAACAGAGTAACGTGAAAGACCACTTTCACGAGATCCTTGATGTAGTGATTTCTTAGGGTTCCTCATGAACATTTCTCGAACTCTGTCAACATTCACTGCTGTCCTTGACGTTAATGGTCTTCCTGATTGTCTTGCATCTGCGACACTCCCTGTTGTTAGTAATTTGTGATGGCAATTTTCAACAGTTTTGCATCCAGAGTTGCATGGATCCCTTGTTCAGCCCTCCACCACCTTTGTACTCGCACCACAGATCCCCAGATCTCATAACGAGCTGCTATTTTGGCTCGTTCCTTCACAGTCAAGAGAGGGGGTATTTCTAAACTGAAACAAATGAAAATTGGTGTTAAACACAACCTCAAGGAGTGCTCTAACTAACAAATGTAGTTCTAACAAAATTTGTTCATAAATAAAGAAATTATAGCTGTATAAAAATAGGGAGTGACTTATCAGACACTCTGTAGAGTACATACCTGATTTACTGAACGATTTAGATCATCTCTTGGATCTATGAGTACTTTATTAGAAAAATACATTCATAATGAATACAGTACATGATTTCATTCTATTAATTTTGATCATTTTATATATACATTCTTTCCCATAAAAGTGTGTATGTCATTTCGGTCTCAAAATTTATAGTTTTTTTCAGAGTTTGGAATTTCCCAACTATTTGTAATGAATTTAATTCAATTTAGAAGTATTTTTTTAATTTAAAACTGATTTTTGTGTGTTTTGAATTGAACATTGAACAGTGTAATTGAAGAATGTTGAAGTGACACATAACCTAGCAACAATTGGACTGTTGTATAAATTAGAATGGGAACCGTTTTGGGCTTATAAGCCTGTGGTACTTTTCTGTAAGTTGTGTAATTATAAATTATTAAATAAATAAATAAGGCTATATCAGGATGTATAGAGACCATTGCTGATTTAAAAAATGATAATAATTTATAAAAATAGGGAGTGACTTATCAGATACTCTGTATACATTCTTAGAGCCTTATGGGAAAGGATGTAAATATAAAACAGTCAAAATTAGCAAAACTCAAGAATCTGACCGTATATTTCTGATGAGATGTATTTTCTAATAAAGTTATCATAGGTTGATCTATGAACTTGATCCAAATCAAGGAATGAATTCTATACATCCTCATATATAAGCCTGTGGTACGTTTCTGTAAGTTGTGTCATTCTGAATGATTAAATAAATAACTAGTAGTTGTTCTGTGAACAGTAGACCTCACGTAGTATTCTCATCCACAAGTACCCAAAGACCTTAAAGTACCCAAAGACCTTGCATCTTTAAGGTCTTTGCAAGTACCTGATTGAAACTAAAGACCTTATGGAAATACAGCAATAGACTGGCTTCTCCACACATCTGTGAAATCACTTGTCAGCTGATTTATGATGAATAATTCTATAGTCTGATTTTTACTCTAATATTGGCGTATGAAGGAGGCTCCTTTTCCCTTTTATATTATCCTTGAAATGCAAAATTTCCAAAAACCTTGTACATACGTTGACGCGCAATTAAAAAAGGAACGTACCTGTCAAAATTTCATGAAAATCTATTACCGCGTTTCGCCGTAAATGCGCAACATAAAAACATTTCAACATTAAGAAAAATGCCAAACCGTCGACTTGAATCTTAGACCTCACTCCGCTCGGTCAATAATAATAATGCTAATTTATAAAAATAGGGAGTAACTTATCAGATACTCTGTATACATTCTTACAACCTTATGGGAAAGGATCATCATCATTATCGATCTCCGTCTCCAGTTGCCCGGGTGCGGTTATGGGTAAGGGAATGGATATGGGGATGGATATGGGTAAGGGGATGCGGTATGGGAAAGGATATGAATATAAAACAGTTAAAATTAGTAAAACTCAAGAATTTGCCCGTATTTTCCCGACGACATGTGTATTTTCCAATGAAGTTATCATAGGTTGATCTAAGAACTTGATCCAAATCAAGGAATGAATTCTATACGTCCTCACAGTCTATTGGGAAAGGATTCAAATATAAAACAATCAAAATTAGTAAAACTCAATAATAAGATCGTATATCTCTGATGACATTTATTTTCTAATTAAGTTATTTCCGCATAGATCTCAGAGCTTGGTCCAGATCATTGAGTAGATCAGGGCTGGATTCCAGACCAACTGATAACCTGATGAAATTATCCGTGATACCTATCAGAGCTCTGTGATCTGGAGGTACTGAGGCGTGGGTCATAATGCACCTGAAAGAAGTGAATAAATCAATTAAAATCAGAATAAATCACTAAATAATAGTCAAATAATCAATCCCTATACAAAATTGCACTGCAGACTGTGTAAAATAAGTTGAGACTTGGAGAAGATATCGTGTTGCCAAGTTGTGCGAAATTTCAATCCTTTCATGTAAGCCCATATGACTGGATGTATTCAAATTGACATCTCAGGATCTTCTCGTATAGGGAGATTATCTATAGCTTGTATACTAGTAGTTCTGTGAACAGTAGACCCTCGCGCTCATTGACCTGTTGTTATGTTTTCTCAAAAATTAATAAATAATTTGTCAATTTAAAAACTCTAGAAAAAATCCTAAATAAACATAGAGCTTTCTGTCCTATCGTACCGTGACGTGTCGTCCCGGAATGTGAGTGTGAGCGCTGTTATCAGGTCTGGCTGCAACAACTGTCTACAACGTTGATGGAAAGATACATTTTCAAGATGTTCGATGTTTTTGAACAGGTAGTATTATAGTCCACTAAACAGCAGATTTATGATGAATAATTCTATATTCTGGTTTTTACTCTAATATTGGCGTATGAAGGAGGCTCCATTTTCCTTTCATATTATCCTTGAAATGCAAATTTCCAAAAACCTTGTATATACGTCGACGCGCAATTAAAAAAGGAACATACCTGTCAAGTTTCATGAACATCTATTACCGCGTTTCGCCGTAAATGCGCAACATATAAACATTAAGAGAAATGCCAAACCGTCGACTTGAATCTTAGACCTCACTTCGCTCGGTCAAAAATGAGTTGAGACTTGAAGAAGATATCCGTGTTGCCAAATTCTGCGAAATTTCAATCCGTTCATGCTAGCTCATATGACTGGATATATTCAAATTACAGATGGAAATTACTGAGATATTGCAATTATTCATTCAAATGCTAATGAATTAATAATTGACCGAGCGAAGAGAGGTCTAAGATTCAAGTCGACGGTTTGGTATTTCTCTAAATGTTTATATGTTGCGCATTTACGGCGAAACGCGGGAATAGATTTTCAAGAAATTTGACAGTTATGTTTCTTTTTAAATTGCGCGTCGACGTATATACAAGGTTTTTGGAAATTTTGCATTTCAAGGATAATATAAAAGGAAAAAGGAGCCTCCTTCATACGCCAATATTAGAGTAAAAATCAGACTATAGAATTATTCATCATAAATCAGCTGTTTAGTGGACTATAATACTACCCGTTCAAAAACATCGAACATCTTGAAAATGTATCTTTCCATCAACGTTGTAAACAGTTGCAGCCAGACCTGATAACAGCGCTCACACTCACATTCCGGGACGACACGTCACGGTACGATAGGACAGAAAGCTCTATGTTTATTTAGGATTTTTTCTAGAATTCAAATTGATGAATTATTTATTAATTTTTGAGAAAACAAAACAACAGGTCAATGTAACTTATTGAGCGCGAGGTCTATATGTGTTAAAAGAAGTTCATCTTCAAATTTATTAATATGTGCTAAACCTGTTATTTTCATACCCAATTATTGTATGATTATGCATTTTCAACATTTATTTATTTATTTATTCGTGGTCAAAAACACAAATTATATAAAAATGATTAGGAAGGAACAACAGGCTTGGCCCAAATCTATTCCATTCCCAAATTTCGATAAATTAATAAAATGCCCAAAAATAGGTTATGTTTCTACTGTAAAACGGTCAAGATCAATTTTCGTCCAAAATATATATATAAGCTAAACATTGATGAATAATCTAATAAATCATAAATAATAATTGGTAGTAAATAGTTGAATATCTATTTATTACTCACGGTAACTCGGCCAAACTCTTATGACCTCCCAAACTTTCGGCCAATGTGAATACTTTGAGCTTCTTCAGGAATGTTTTGCTCTCTTGTAGACCATATTTATGATAGAATGAGACCATCCCTCCATACCCTGACATTTGGCGTAGAGCTAGCTCATGTTTTGGATAGGAAGGTAATCCTAGAAAAAAAGAAAAAAAACAGTTTTGTTTATTGAATGTATGATCACACATATAAAAACAAATTTATTTATTTATTATTTTACAAAGGCGACTTTCTAGAAGTATTTTAAGCCTAGGTGATGATGATGGGATGAATGATAATACAATGAAGGTAGAGTTATGAATGTATGAAAATGATAGGTTATGCTATCCACTTGAATTGATTTGAATCCACTTTTCAGTCAAGAAATAAATAAACTAGAAATTGATAGTAAGTATACAATAAAGAAAGGTTCCACTATAAGAAATAAAATGTATGATTTTTCAAGCCTTTCCACCAGAGAAAACTTCTATAATATATAGATAAAACTTCTATAATATAGAGATAAAACTTCTATAATATATAGATAAAACTCTATAATATACAGATAAAACTTCTATAATATATAGATAAAACTTAATATATATCTTGTATTCTGTGCTTTCCACATAGAGGATAGTTATCCTGTATATCTACCATTATATATACCATCATATACCAGTATATACCAGTATATCTGAACATTATCAATTATATTTTATTCGTCAAGAAATTATATTTTAATGATTCAATAATAGATGTTTATAGTTGAGATTAATATTTTGTCAATTAATTATATTTTTACATTGCTGAAAAACGATTTGGCCATTTTGCAGAGGTAGAAAAGGATATAAAGTTAGAAAGAAGAGTGCTCTCTACTTTATCGAATGATAGACAAGGATAGCGACACAATGTTAATTAAATACTACCATAGAGAAACAATAGCATAAGTAGATATCCCATGGTATAGGGCGTTTATGTCGCAACTTTTACTGTTATCTCAAGCCGATAGCCCACGTAGTTCTTTCCCGTGAAGCTTTATGACGCTGGTAGTCTTTCATATTGTGCCGTTCATACAATCTTACCCGGTCAAAACAGTAAAAATCAACAATAATCGGACAGTAATCGGCTTGGGATAACAGTAAAAGTTGCGACATAAACGCCCTATACCATGGGATATCTACTTACGCTATTGTTTCTCTATGATACTACCATTCACACTATAAAACTTGAAATTGCAATTTATAATTCGTTATAAGTGGTAATTAAGTGGAATATTTCTATAAATTGATTATTAATTCAAGCCATCTAAATTCAAAATTTATAGTTTATTTTCGACTGAAATGTTATAAAAATTGTACACATGAAATTCTAACCTTATCTTGGACTTTGTCACCTATAAATTTGGAAGAAAAATAGCACAAGGACTATCTTATTATTTTATCTTCCAATGTTATACATTAGTGTCATTTGCAATGTAAATAAATAAACTAGAAATTGATAGTAAGTATACAATAAAGAAAGGTTCCACTATAAGAAATAAAATGTATGATTTTTCAAGCCTTTCCACCAGAGAAAACTTCTATAATATATAGATAAAACTTCTATAATATATATCTTGTATTCTGTGCTTTCCACATAGAGGATAGTTATCCTGTATATCTACCATTATATATACCATCATATACCAGTATATACCAGTATATCTGACCATTATCAATTTATATTTTAATCGTCAAGAAAATATATTTTTAATGATTCAATAATAAATGTTTATAGTTGAGATTGATATTTTGTTAATTAATATTATATTTTTACATTGCTGAAAAACGATTTGGCCTTGTTGCAGAGGTAGAAAAGGATATAAAGTTAGAAAGAAGAGTGCTCTCTACTTTATCGAATGATAGACAAGGATAGCGACACCAATGTTAATTAAATACTACCATAGAGAAACAATAGCATAAGTAGATATCCCATGGTATAGGGCGTTTATGTCGCAACTTTTACTGTTATCTCAAGCCGATAGCCCACGTAGTTCTTTCCCGTGAAGCTTTATGACGCTGGTAGTCTTTCATATTGTGCCGTTCATACAATCTTACCCGGTCAAAACAGTAAAAATCAACAATAATCGACAGTAATCGGCTTGGGATAACAGTAAAAGTTGCGACATAAACGCCCTATACCATGGGATATCTACTTACGCTATTGTTTCTCTATGATACTACCATTCACACTATAAAACTTGAAATTGCAATTTATTATTCGTTACAAGTGGTAATTGAGTGGAATATTTCTATAAATTGATTATTAATTCAAGCCATCTAAATTCAAAATTTATAGTTTTAATAGTTCTAATGGACTGAAATGTTATAAAAATTGTACACATGAAATTCTAACCTTATCTTGGACTTTGCCACCTATAAATTTGGTAGAAAAATAGCACAAGGACTACCTTATTATTTTATCTTCCAATGTTATTACATTAGTGTCATTTGCAATGTAAATAAATAAAAAAAATTGCAGTTTGTATTATAATATGATAAAACATCAAAGTAAGAAGTAGAGTATAAAAACAACCTTTATATAAATATATTCGAAAAAATTAATCTTGGTCAAATCGGATTCGAACAAATCATATATTGAATCTTTAATAATAGTATAAGAAATAATTATACCATTGTATAAAAATTAAAACTATTGATATAGAACCACTTCTTGATTTTCAGATTACGGCAAAGAAGGGCCTCGAATTCTAGAGGATTTTAGAAAGGATTTCGAAATATATTTACCAGGATGAAGGACTTTCTTAACATCGGGATAAAACTATAAATATCAATTTACAGACTGCGTGGAGGATCTCTAGCTTTGCAGGATTTGGAGATATATTTACTAGGATGAAGAACTTTCTCGACAACAGGATAAGACTAGAAATATCAATTTACAGACTACAAGAAAGACCTCTAGCTCTGCATGAGTTTTGGAAGGATTTCGAAATATATTAACCTTTATGAAGGACTTTCTCGACATCGGAATGAAAGACAGAAGGATCTCGAGCTCTGCAGGATTTTAGGAAGGATTTGGATATACATTTACCAGGATGGAGGACTTTCTCGACATCAGTATGAGACTAGAAATATCAGTCCACAGACTGCAAGAAGGATCTCTAGCTCTGCATGAGTTTTGGAAGGATTTCGAAAGATATTAACCAGGATGAAGGACTTTCTCGACACCCTGATAAGACTGGAAATATCAATTTACAGACTACAAGAAGGATCTCTAGCTTTGCAGGATTTGGAAAAATATTCACCAGACTATGGACTACAGACTATTTCAATTCATAGACTACAAGGAGGATCTCAAACTCTGCATGATTTTGGAAGGATTTCGAAAGATATTTACCAGGATGAAGGACCTTCTCGACATCAGGATGGGACTCCAGGAATCTTCCAACCGCCAGACCGTTCTTCATATGCTGCTCCATACGGATGTTGAGCGTTTTTAAACTACGGTTTACCAGGTAGCAGTCGAATGGAGACGGGACTATACCGTTTGCTAGATAAAAAACAACGAGAAATAATCGTTAAACATTTGTAGACTTCCTGTTTGAGAGGAGGTTTGAGTTGTTGAAGATATGGAAAGATCATGTTGTGCATTGTAGGCTACGATTAATCTTAATATTTCTGACTTTTCATATTCAGATATTATATTAAAAAAATATTAAAACACAATAGTTTTTGGCGTTCTGGCATGAAAAAGAAGCCTTGAGCTCCAGCCACGAGTTCTAAAAATAAGAAATACATTTTTTTAATCTAATAACAGCAGTACAAATGATACAATATTCTGTTGATGGATGTTGAATTTTATCTATAATCCAAGTACTTGATAAAAATAATATAAATATTTAAGTTGAGTACACTGAGGTCTGATTTTTAGGACATTATTTTTATCAAATCTATAGGTTTAATGGTTCATTAAATTCAGTTAGTATCAGTTAGAATATGATATAGATTCTAATATCAAACTCAATGTAAACTCTATTTTCTGTGGTCCTATCCACAAAAACTTGTTACTATAAGTAGTAAAGATGGAACAACCAAAACTAATATCTTGTCTTTCAGATTTTACAGTTCCAAGTTTGCAGATGTAAAGACATTACAGTTCTCCCAGCTGTCAATATTTGCAGAAGCAGAATTATTGGTGTTACTCGATAACAGCTAATTTGGATTTTCGTTAAATGATAAATCAATTATTAATTTTAACTATTATATTAGCTTCTTATTCAACCTGGGGCGAATCATCTGATATTTGCCACCAGTTCATTTAATATTTTCTTAGTTCAATTTTAGCAACTCTACATTACAGTAAAACATTTAATCATTCAGTTTATTTTATCCAGTTTATTTCATCCAGTTTTATTTAACCTATTTTATCATATGAAATCCACAAATAAAATTTCCTATAAACCCAACACTTACTCTATAATCATGAATCATATATATTTGTACTCTGTTACTTACTGCTTCAATTAACTTGAGTTATTTACAATTTTCACTTTCTATTACTTGATTATTATTATTTAGCATATGACAGACACACTACAAATATATAGCTCATGAGTCTCAAATGTCTACATATACACTGTATATTTCCAAATTCTTTGAGATGTTGTGTAGTTTTCGGTCAGGAGAACATAAGTTTGTCTGACCGCCATTGTATTCTCTATTGTATCACCATAAATGATACAGTATCAGCACAAAATGATACAATATCACCACAGTAGTTATTGGTCAGGAGAACATAAGTTTGTCTGACCGCCATTGTCTTCTCTACTGTATTACCATAAATGATACAGTATCACCACAAAATGATACAGTATCACCACAAAATGATACAGTATCACCACAGTAGTTTTCGGTCAGGAGAACATAAGTTTGTCTGACCGCCATTGTCTTCTCTACTGTATCACCATAAATGATACAGTATCACCACAAAATGATACAGTATCACCACAGTAGTTTTTGGTCAGGAGAACATAAGTTTGTCTGACCGCCATTGTCTTCTCTATTGTATCACCATAAATGATACAGTATCACCACAAAATGATACAGTATCACCACAGTAGTTTTTGGTCAGGAGAACATAAGTTGTCTGACCGCCATTGTCTTCTCTACTGTATCACCATAAATGATACAGTATCACCACAAAATGATACAGTATCACCATAGTAGTTTTTGGTCAGGAGAACATACGTTTGTCTGACAGCCATTATTTGCTAGACCATTTAGCGTTACCCAATGTGCACCATGGAGGCGAACTATCATTACACATATTACTTGATTATTGTTATTCACAACTACTTACTATTTAGATTGAAGCGTAGTTGCTCGTAGATTTTATCATCGTTCAAGGTAGCTGCTCCCATGATAACATCAGAATGTCCGTTCAAATATTTGGTGGCAGAATACATTACAATATCAGCTCCCAATTCCAATGGTTTCTGAAATAAATAGAATAATATTAACACACTTTTCCCATGTATTTCAAACGACATTCAGTAAAATATTTTAGTAAAAAATCAGTTTCTCTTACTCACTCTAGTCACTCTCTGACTGTAGTAGACCTACTTTTCGACCGTCTCGCGATCATTTTCGCAACTGTGCCGACCGGGAATGTTTTGTTGGTTAGGAATAATATTCATGAAAATTTATCAACATTCAAATAAATAAATACATTTGACTTGAGTTATTAACTAATCATACTGAGATTCACTATCACTGTCAGCATTTCTTATAAATAGCATGAATGATTCTCATTCTACTAATTCTAACAGTTTAAATTAAGACGCTCTTTAGTCAACTAGTGTTATTCTTATAAAGGCCAGTTTCTAGGACACCTATAGAATCGAATGGACTATTAAATCATATTAAATAAACAGACTAAGAAATTGTCAAAAACCACAGATTTTGACAATTTTTTAGTCTGTTTACTTAATATAATAATAGTGAGTAGGTCTTATAATAATTATTATTTAATATAACAAATAGTGAGTAGGTTTTTGATTTTGTATTCAAATTTTTTAAATAAGTGCAATATTTCTAAAGTTTCTAATTTATTGTGATACATTCTGTAATTTATTTAGAGTAGACTATAAAATCAACCTTCAAAATTCAAAATTTTAGATCATCATTCTTGGACTGAAAATCAAGTGACGAAGCAGTGTGTGATCACATAACCTTATCTTTTGGACAATATTAACATTTTATCAAAATTTTTGGAGAGAAATAGTACAGGCTCAGCCTAGTTTTTTCTCCAATGTCATGACTGTATTATGATTATAGTATTTTATACAATAGATGAATAAAATAAATAAATAATATGAATAATTACCACAATATCAACTTCTCAACTACACAAAAAGTGAGTATTAAATCTATAGGTTTAATAATGGGTTGACAGATTTAATAATAATTGTTATAGAAACTGGGTCTAGTTAAAGGTAATAATTTATTGTATCAAAAATAAACCAATCTTACCTGGAAATAGGGAGTCAAAACGTGTTATCGACTACAACAATGATGTCTTTCGATTTTTTCTTGGCTAGTTCACTAATTTTCTCGATGTCCCAGATTTTCAGGGTAGGGTTTGTAGGGCTTTCTAACCAGATAATCTGTAACAAGAAAATTGAAAATATATAGTAGCATATTTTTCATTTTCAGGGTAGGGTTTGTAGGACTTTCCAACCAGATAATCTGTAACAAGAAAATTGAAAATATATACTGTAGTAGCATATTTTGCATAAGATACAAAAATAAAATGAATTCTTTATCAGAAAATTGGAGCAGCTCCTTCTATAGTAGAGTTTCGATAGAACTTTAACAGTATAATAGCTGTTTAAGGATAATTTAATTGAATGAAAAGACTAAGAAATTGTCAAAAACTACAGATTTTATTAAAAGTTAGTAACTTATTATTTCTAAAACTAAGAATATTTCCAACTTTTAATAAAATCGGCGGTTTTTGACAATTTTTCCGTTTTTATAGATTCTATTAGATTGAACGGAGCCTGACAAACACATATGCACATCATGTGTATGATAAGTTATGTTCAATCTAATAGAATCTATAAGGACGGAAAAATACACATTTTGTTAATAACTTTGGTGTAAACGCAGCTTCACACCTTGAACAGAATAAAATTGTCATAGCAACTGCTATCACAAGTAGTTTTAACAAAAACAGACAAACCTTTTCATATTCTTCTCCCAAATTTAGTTATGAACACAGATTCAAACATTCTAGTCTGTGATACGAGTCTAAATAACATAATATTTTTCATTTTTAATTGACCGAACGAAGTGAGGTCTAAAGCTGCGTACACATATACGCACTTCCAACCCGCACCGAGCACGCTCCGCCCTCGTACCGCCCTCGTTCCTCCATCGAACCACAGTCGCTCCGCCCACGCACCCATCATGAACGTTACGGAAGATCTTCTCGCGTTCCCCGGTCGAACCACTGTTGCTCCCCGGTCGATCATCAATCGCTCTGCTGGAGTGACGTTCGGTTGCGGAGCAGAGCGACAGTCTGTACGCACCTTTAGATTCAAGTCGACGGTTTGGCATTTCTCTTAATGTTTAAATGTTTATATGTTGCGCATTTACGGCGAAACGCGGTGATAGATTTTCATGAAATTTGACAGGTATGTTCCTTTTTTAATTTCGCGTCGACGTATATACAAGGTTTTTGGAAATTTTGCATTTCAAGGATAATATAAAAGGAAAAAGGAGCCTCCTTCATACGCTAATATTAGAGTAAAATCAGACTATAGAATTATCCATCATAAATCAGCTGCCAAGTGATTACACAGATGTGTGGAGAAGCCAGTCTATTGCTGTATTTCCATAAGGTATATAGTTTCAATCAGGTACTTGTGGATGAGAATACTGCGTGAGGTCTACTGTTCTCCATAATTGAAAGTATAAGACGTTGATGTTGTCAATATCACTATATTTGTTCAAAAATTAATTCACATTACAGAACCAGGTTTCATGGTTACAGCTACCACAGCTTCAGCTGAACTGTGGAGATTAGCTCAGCTGAAGATGTGGTAGGTGCTACCATGAAACCTGGTTCTGTAATATGAATAATTTTCGAATAAATATAGTGGTGTTGACAATATCAACGTCTTATTCTTTCAATTCAAAACAGTAATAATAGACAGTAGTCGACAGTAATCAGCTTGAGTTAACATGAAACTGATGCTGGCTTGAAATTTGGAACATAAACGACCTATACCATGGTATATCTACTCAAAGACCTTAAAGAGATATAGACCCACAATGCCTATGCCTTCCCAATGATAGCTCTTACTTGAAATTGAAGGCCGCCATTGGGGTATTTTAGCACGAGATATTATATCTATATATTTGTAATATTATAGATTACAAAGGCATTGGTATGTAATAATCTTATAGGTTGCCCCCTCAATGGCCGACACTATAGTGAGGTCCACGTTATAATGACAGTATTTGATCAACTTTGGTTTTGCTATCCTTGTCTATCATTCGACAAAGCTGGTGGTACTATCCATTTCTAGGTCCAAAACGATGCCCATTATGTTTTCGACAGTGTAGAAATATAATTAATTACTTCAGAGAATCGGCATCGCTATTTTTCTATCTTTATCCACTGCCATTATAACGTGGACCTCACTATAGCGCTGTATGTGAGTCTATAAATAAAACAAAAAGTTTTTTAAAGTTTTCTATGCATCTTTAAAGTCTGTGTATCTACTTATGCTATCTTTTCTCCATGGTAATACCATAGATGAAGGATAAGTAAGTATATTATTCTTGTCTCTGGTAATACTCTCATATTATTAAAGAAATCACAGACTTATCATTAGCAAAATTTTCATTAGATAAAATGATTTTTTATAAATAAAAATAAAATAGTATTTTACCTTGGTGTTAGGTTTCATAGCTGCTACAAACTTTACAGGATCATCAGCGTTAAGAAATGTAGATTCAATGCCGTTTTTCGCCGCAATATTACGGAAATACCTGTTCAAAGAGAAATTCGAATGTTATACCCAATGAACGGATCAGTAGAATAACGATTGGGAATTTGAACCAGTCAGAAAATTGAAGAAAATCGAATCATCCATGAAAGATTGTACATATATGGTGAGGTCCACGTTAAAATGGCAGTGGAGAAAGATAGGAGAACAGTGTTGCCGATACTCTGTCCTGCCACCGCCTTCTATAGAAGATAAATAATGATTGTGAATATGAATAAATCAGAAAATTTGAAAAGATCAAATCAACCATGAATGATCATTCAGATAATGAGGTACACGTTATAATATGGCAGTGGAGAAAGATAGGAGAACGGCGTTGCCGATTCTATGCCCCACTGCCTTCTTTAGAAGATAAATAATGATACCGGTATATCTCATGTAATATCAACTGTTCATTCTTGTTTGAAATAATCAATTACAATGTCAAGTGAATTTTATGATGGAAATAAAATTATTTATTTATTTATTTTATTATATTTTGTTCGTCAAGAAAATAATATGTTTATCAATGATTAAACAATAAATTGTTATAATTGAGATTGAATAGAATACACCATACAATCAAAATATTGAATATTTTGTTGATTGAATATTTTTTTTTTCAAATTTTTCTCACATTACATATATATGATAGGTTTTACAAATTGAAGTACGGTAATCATTTATAGATTCATCCTATATCTATCATACATGAAGTAAGAATCTATTTTTCCTATTATAATAATTTTGTATAATTATTTTCTAAAAATAATAATGATAATTTCTCTGGATGTTGGACGACACATCCAGAGTAGTTTATTCACAAATTCAGGAACATTACATATTATTTTCTCATACATTTTCAATACCGTAATATAACAATATTTAAAGTTTTCAAATTGGAACCTCACTATATAATATATAATATGTGTCGTGCTTCGCTCGTTATTTTTATATTTATTGATAAACAGAACACTATTCTCTAAAATGATTATGTTTATATTTTACAACTGGCTATACGTCAGCTTATGAATTTCGGGGATGCGATATTTTGATTTTGCAAAGAATCACTCGTTCACTTTTTACTATCCACAGACGTCGAAATTCTCAGCTGTTTCAGCCAAGGATGAATCATCCTTTTAATGTCGTTCAGCGAGTTTTCCCAAGGATGAGACCTAGTGCAATCGAATTGTTATGTCATAAACCTACTATGTTCCAAATTTCGTGAAAATCGTTGGAGCCGTTTTCGAGATCCGTTGAACATAAATAAACAGATATAAAAATATACAGAAATTGCTCGCTCAATATAATAGGATAACGTGGACCTCACTATAGATGAATAGATGAAGAGAGATTCTTCATTCATTTTCATTCTTTATTCATTTTCATTCTTTATTCATAAATAAGAGAGAGATACTGACCTGTTAGTGCCACCGTAGAGGTCATCAACACACAGCACATGGTCTCCTGTACCGATGAGGCTAGTAATGCAAGTTAGGGCGCCGAGTCCCGTTGCGAAGCACATGCCGTATTTTGCGCCCTCCAGGCTGGCTAGACATTGTTCAAGGCATTGACGGCTGGGGTTGCCACCTCGGCCGTACTCGAATTTCTAAAAAGTGATGAATTATATTAAATAATAAATAAATTATTACAGTCGAACCTCCACTTAACGAAATCCTCTACACAACGAATTTTTACCTGGTCCCATGACATTTTAGAGTTTTTGCTGCTTTTTTACCTCTATGTAACGAATTTCAGACCTCTCAACAACAAAGTTTTCTCTTGACTTCAACATACAAAGTGTAGTGTGTGTATTGGAAGCAGACGCTTATTTTCAAGGAATTGTTTACAGTAGTATCAGCAGAAAGGTCAATAGACTAAAAATAATTGCAATTCAGGTAGGAAGAAGATAGGGTGGTAGACAGTTGATAGAGGGTGAAACACTTGTCGGAAATTGAATGCAAGTTACTGGATATTGAATTCCAAGAACTTGTCATTATTGTAGACCGCAGGCAGGTGAACGACTGGACTTCCCCATTCTTGTTTTTGTCACACATTTCAATTCTTTGAACTGACTATGATGATGATAGCTGTGACGAACCTGAGGAGAAGAATCCGTCAGATCAAAAAGTTCTAGATGCTTTCAAAATTATCAGGCAAGGATTAAAACTGAAAAATAGTGTACCAGACGTCTGACTGTTGGAATAGTTGTGAGTCGTTTCTCGAACATGAATTTTTATTCAAATGCAAAATTGAACCGAAAATTACTCACTTTTTCAAATATGAAACATTAAAAAATAGGAAAGTTGATATTTATAGTGAAGTTATTGACAAAATAACCGTATTTTGCGTTCCATCTAATAGTATAAAGAGTTGAAAAATATTGCTACAGAGTATGTACTTTGATTAAACTCCACTAATAGTACAAATCAAGCTTTCTGAAAATAAATTGGTGAATTTACTTACTTATTACATTCTATAACTATTCAAAAACCATGTTTTTTCAAACAGCATGAATTTTCAAATTTCCATATAAATATTGGCCTAATAGGTACCCTACCCACGTTCGCGATGGTATGTTCTATGTACCATATTCATTCATTTACCGCCGTGATACGATATTATAAGATCCATAGGATCGTGGCAGTTTTCTTGACAGAACCTCTCAATAACGAATACCTCTCTGCAGCGAATTTTTTCTCGGGATAATCAACTTCGTTATGTAGAGGTTTGACTGTATATTGATAATAAATTGAAATTTATTCATGTGTTGAAATCAAAAGACGTTGATGTTGTCAACACCACTCAGTGGCGCCATTTAACCAAACTGCTAGTGGTGGGGGGTGGCAAAATTCAAGAGGTATGAGGGGGGAAGGAATACCTCCAAAGGATAGAGGGTCCTGGGTTCTTCCCATAAATGTTACATTCGAAGATGTTATTATATGCTTCATTATTTCCAGTTTTATACTAATATGGTTGAAGTATTAATACAAACATATACATTATTGAATCATGAAATATTTATTAGAAATATAGGCCTACAGAGAGGCCCTAAAGTAGGAATACACTGAAACAGATTTCTTAAAAATCATGGAAACAGATACATTTTTCTTTTACAATGACAATTTCATTGAATATCATATTCTAATATTGGAAACTAGCTTTCAGTTAGATTCTCAACAACTCTGTACATACATTATTGATTGTCTGATTGTGTCCTTTCTTTTGCTTTCACTGTGACATCTTGCAACCTGCTAATTCTCATGTTGAAATTTATGCAATAACTCACTTATTGTGCCCTGATCAATAATTGTACCCATTCTATATTATTTGAGCTTCAACTATACCACAGAGAAAAATATATTCTTTATTACTCCGTACCCGTAGCCATACTTTCAAGGAAAATTTGCTACATTGTTGATACTGTAGAAGGAATTATACTACTGCTGTTTAAGAAAGTATTGAATCAGTATGAGATTTTAAGGATTCGTGTAGATAGACCCGCATTTTCATTATTTATCTGATCCTTGGGTGGGTCTAGCCCCCCCCCCCCTAAATGGCGCCACTGCTACCACATCTCCAGCTGAACTAATGTTGTTTGTTATTGTTGGAGGAACAATTTTCATTCAATTATGGAGAAATACAACATCTCTTACCATACAATCAAATTATTCCTGTGTTGTTAATACACTTTTTTCACTATTAATTGAAACTATAAATTAAACTCTGTGAGATGAACACTAACAGTAACAGATCAAAACTTCGTCACTTCGAGTGTTCTTATAAAAAGTTGAAAATGTATTCATTTACTTCCTTCTCTACACTCGGATTTCAAAGAAATAAGCTATAAGACTGTCAACAAAATACATTTTTTGAATTTTTGGCAAATAAAATTGGATGCGATAAACATAAACAATTTATTCCTCTACCATACTCGGCTTTCTGTAAAAAATTGGATTGAATTTTACAAACCAAATTTAATAACAAAATAACACTCTCTAATCACTTAAAACTGTAAAATAATGATTAACTTTGAGAATTTTGATATAGAGGTACTTTAGTTAAAATAAGAAAATAATAGATCTTGAATAAATTCATTTATTTATTAGGTTAACAAAAACAATAAAACGATCAGAAAAGAAAAAACAGGCTATTGCCCAAAATTTCTTCAATTTCCTAATTTAGTTTCAAATTCGAGTTACAGGTGATGAAAAGAATCAGTCCACTTCTTCTGCTGTTCAATTTTTGTTTTTTTAAACACAGTAGATTAAGGAATAAATACTGCACTTTTACTGCAAAAAAATTGATTTGATTCAATGAAAGAATCAATTTCCTTTCTTGTCTGTACTGGAAATTCCAGTAAATTTTACCGTACAAAGAATTGAATTAAATACAAATTGATAGAATAAATTTACCAGATTTAATTTATTTATAACAGATAAATGAACTTTCATCATTTGCAATATATTTATCGAAATTATAAAGTGGTAAATTGTCAACTTTTTCTGCTTTAAATGTTATTCTGATCTGAATGAATGTATGGAATGTAGTCTACAATGAAGTTTAGAATAGAGGAGCAACCTTCAAGCATTCAATTTGAGACAATCTACACATTCGTAGACGTTCAAGCTATTTATTTCAAGAAGCCACTTTCAATGTTTTTTATTTATTTGAATATTACAATTGTGCGATAGTATCCCTCTAGCTTTAAGCTATTTGAGGGATATATAAAAATAATCCTTTACATACAATAAAAGCAATCAATAACAATAGTTATATTTCTCAATTTACCTGATAATATTTCTTCATTTTTTTGTACCGTAACTGATTGTTATGTTTTGTCCATTGCACCATAACTCAACTTGACTTATAAAATAGAAACAGACTTTGCTCGGTAAGCGACAATTAACAAGATAATCACTCTGAGATATTAGAATATACCTATATAATGTTATTCACTCTGAACACAAATATTTATTAAATTATAATATATCTTCATTGTAAAATTAAAATTATTTTAAACTCAACAAACCATAATAAAAATAGTTAATAAAAAATACATAATAAACTCGAATAAACACAATAAATAAAACATAATATTATTCCTGAAACTAATCAAAATTATTTATCCTTATGAAGTGCACTTTAAATTTTGTTTGAATCTCATTTTTACTCTGTAACATTGTCAACTCTAATGGCAATTAATTCAACAGAAATTTCTTTTTATACATGAATAAATAAAGCAATTATATATACTTGTTAAACAATGTTTTTTCTCTCCATACCCAATTTATTTTTAAAATGTTTTTTTTTTAAATGTTTTTTTTTTTATAAATGTTCAATAATATAACAATATTTAAAGTTTTCGAAATGATACCTTACTATATAATACAGAGGTTCCCAAACTGTGTGCTGTTATTATTGTACATTGTACATGGTTATTATTACATTATTAGTACTGTGCGCCATTATTACAATATTTTTCTTTTATTTTTATGCCTACTACATAATTACTAATCAAATAGGTCAATGAAGCAGTACTGTACTGTATTAGTAATGAGATGACGTCATAACTTACCGTAACAGCCGGTTCTAGTTGCTTGAAGGTTGACGACATGCATATGGGTGGCACAGCATCCATGTATCCCCATTGGTCAGGTTCTTGGCCCACGTGACAGGCCTTCGTTCCAAAATGCGGGTCTATCGGCTTCTTGAAACCAACATCCTTATTCTCGTCAAAAGACATGTTCTATATCTGAAAAAGATTCAAAAATAACAATCTAATAAATTATCATATACTAGATCAGGAATTGAGTATAGGCCTACCTAAAGTGATGTCCACGTTGTAATGGCAGTGTTTGATTTAACATTTGTGTAGCTCCTTGTCTATCATTCGACAAAGCAGATAACGCTATCCTTTTCTAGCTCTGCAACGTTCTTGGATCATTATTAAAAAATGTTGAAATATAATATCGATTAAAAAAATATTGACAATTAAAATATAATTTCAATATTACACGAACACAAATATATACAATTAATATTATACAGATCAGACAAGGGAGTATACCTGTTTAAGAATAGAGGAGTTTTTATTAACTCTACTAGAAACTGCCCTATTTGTAATCACGGGGAATTAGAAACTCTAGAACATTTTTGTTGCGCTGCCCCATGTATAGAGGATGTAGAATTCAATTTCTGGATATATATTGTCGAAATATAGTGAATAATGAGGACAGGTTAATGGTATTACTGTCGAATCTGACGGAGGAAAAAATAAACAGAGTTTTCATCTACACTATGCGGTTAAAGCATTAGAAATAAGACAAATGATATGTGATCTTGTTTGAGAGTGATCAGAAGCTATTTAATTCTCATAGGGAATATTGTACTATAACCTTTACCATCAAAATTGTGTAATATTGTTGTATTATTGTATATATTGTTATGTAGAGAGTTTATTTTTTTACTATGTTTGTTGGCTCAACTCTATTTGTATGATTAATGTGAACAAATAAATTGACTATTATTATTATTATATTATTATTATTATTATTATATTATTATTATTATTATTATTATATTATACATCACTATTAAATTTTATAAAACTGACAGTTACTGTTTGGCTTGAAAATGTGCGATACCAGCACGAAACTGACGTCGCCACATCAAAGAATGTGAGTGCTTTTTCACTTTAAAGTTTTATAAAATTTAATAGTGGAAACAAGATGGATAACCAACAACAAATTATTATACAGATGGAAATAAATTGTAAGTTGCATTTGTTCAAATGCTAATTAATTAATAATTATTATTAAATTCCAATTAAATGCTGTAAATCACCCCGAAGACTTCTGCTACTGCAAATATTGACAACAGAGGGTAAACAACTAGATGGAAATTCGATGAGTGCTACTATTCAAAAATTATTTGTTTCCCGGGCTGACAATAATTATTGTATAGTAGCGCTCATCGAATTTCCATCTAGCTGTTTACCCTGTTGTCAATATTTGCAGTAGCAGAAGTCTTCGGGGTGATTTACAGCATTTGATTGGGATTTCGTTTAATGATAATTATTCATTAATATTATATCAGATATACCGGTATCAGCTACAGTATCCTCTATAGAAGGCAGTGGCAAGGCAGAGAATCGGCAACCCTGTATTCCAAGTACTCCAAATATATGGTCATGAGAACAACAAATGAATAAAAAAATACTTTAGCTCAAGGAATAATATTATTGGGCGTGTCTAGTCTCAGCCAATGACAGTAGACCTCAACCTACATTGGTCAACAGCTAATGACCAATCGTAGGGCTTCAGCATTATAAGTCCTATAATATATTCTGCTTCTTAATGATTAAGATTTAAGGCTGTGCAAAGGCTTAAAATAAACTTTCTACTGGTGATATTTTTCAAAGTTTTTCGATTTGTATATTATCAAGCTATAACAATGAAAAAGTTTTCTCAGGAAAACATTTTTTCCCCGATCATTACTTTTTGAGATATAAGCACCTGGAGTTTAAATTTTTGGGACAGAACATTTCAAGTTCGGTAAGAGATAAATCCATGGAATTTATAAGATAGAGTCTTTATGATATTGTTGATCTAGTAGAACAAAATTTTTCTGAAAATATCAATTTTTTAGAAAGTTATTAAATTTATCAAAAATAACTAAAAAATTTTTTTAGTAAATTGAATAACTTTCTCAAAAATTGATATTTTCAAAAAATGTTGGCTTTATTAGATCAACAATACCATGAAGAATCTATCCTATGAATTTCATGGATTTATCTCTTGCCGAACTTGACATGTTCTGTCCCAAAAATTTAAACTTTAGGCACTCATATCTCAAAAAGTAATGATCGGAGAAAAATGTTTTCCTGAGAAAACTTCTTCATTTTGATAGCTTGATGATATACAAATCGAAAAACTTTGGAAAATATCACCAGTAAAAAGTTTATTTTTAGCCTTTGCACAGCCTTGAGTTCAGTGTACTAGAGATTGATAATATAATGGTGTAACAGCCAAAACTATAGTATCTCCAATTGTTTTAATAAATTTATGGTTTTGACAATATCAAGTCATTTTCTTTCAATATGAATATCTACTACAACAACATAGAATCTATGATCATAGAGTAAATATATTGAAGACCTACAAGGTCCACGTTATTATGGCAATAAAGAAAGATAGAAGAAAAACATTTCCGATCCTCTGTCTTGTCAATGCCTTCTATAGACGGTAGCTGTTACAGGTTTATTGATGTAGGCCTAATATTAACGGTTCGTTCTCGTTTAAAATAATCAATTATATTTTATTGAGCAAGAAAATTATATATTTCAATAATTTCATAATGAATTTTCATAATTGAGATGAAATATTTTGTTAGTTAATCAATAATTCTACTTAATTAAAAAGATGATCTGGCAACAGAGCAAAGCGAGAAACTGCCAGAGAGTGAAGACAGTTTTGTTATTGTATAAGCTATGCTACTCCTTTGTTCTAGAGCAGTCCAGTTGTGGACTAATCCATAGTAGTCAAATTCACTTCAAACTGACAGCATCACTTATGAATAACATCCATATGCATCCCATTTAAACAATACTGACAGAAGTTTTCAAGTGCATTTCTCTTGTAAAAACATAACATACACAATTGACTGTAAATTAGTATTGTAGTCTATATATATACTCTTGAGTATATATATATACTCTTCTGGTAGATGGAAGCATGGAACATAATCATGGTAGTATATAGCCTATATATTATACTCTTCTAGAACACGGTACATACTCATGGTAGTATAATATATACTCTAGTATATATGGTATATAATCTTCTATAGTGAGGTCCATGTTATAGTTGCAGTGGAGAAAGATAGGAGAACAATGTAGCCGATCCTCACTGTCTTGTCAATGCCTTCTATAGACGGTAGCTGATACAGGTGTATTGATGTAATATTAATGGTTCATTCTCGTTTAAAATATTCAATTATATTTTATCAAGAAAGAAATTATATTTTTCAATATTTCATCATGAATTTGCCTAATTAAGATGAAATATTATGTTAATTAATTATTAAATCTACATTGTTGAATGACGACGATCTAGCAACAGAGCAAAGCGAGAAAGAGATAGCGCTATCCGCTTTGTTGAATGATAGACAAGGATAGCAATAGCATTGCTAATCAAACACTGCCATTATAACGTGCACCTCACTATAGTACATGGTATATACTCTAGTTTATATTTTGCTAATTAATTATTAATTCTACATTGTTAAAAGACGATCTGAAACAGAGCAAAGCGAGAAAGAGATAACTATCCGCTTTGTTGAATGATAGACAAGGATAGCAATACTATTGCTAATCAAACACTGCCATTATAACGTGGACCTCACTATAGTATGTTTATGAATTGTTCACGTGAATCTATCATTGAATATATATTATTTTTGGTGAACAGTTTGAAAGTAGTAGACCTCACTATAGATTAATATTTCTAGATTATTATTGTCTGTGGTATGACTTACTTGTTGAAGGTACACCTCGGTTTTGCAAAGTGAATAATTATTGTGAAAAATCTGTATTATCTAGGAGTACGCTACTGGGAACAACTCTGTATCAGATTAACGTGCAAAAACTATTTTTAAAAATATTTGAAAAGATGAGAAACCTATAAAAAAATTGTAAAAACTATTCTACAACATTGAAAAAACTATCAGAAGCCTTCACGGTTCATCAAAAAATTAACTGGAAATACTATTGAATAATACCCAACTTACAAGAATAGAAAAAATTTTGAATGAATGAGAAAAAAAGTTGAAATTTTAACGCTTCAGTTGATTATTTTAACGACTCCTAGATTGGTTAGGATGAGTAGATAAGGCAACCATTGTAAATTAGTTGAAAAAATAACTATTTGGAAATTTCGGTTAGCTGAAGTGTCTCCAATTGCAATTTTAAATATCAAAGAATTTGAAAAATAGTTTTCTTGTTATTGGAAATATTTATTCAAAATTAATGACAGGTCATTAGTTTGACTTAGGTCATTTGAAATTTGTAAATTTTTTGTAGAATATTGCAGTGAAGTATGAAATACACAATGTAGAATATAATATAATATAATATAGGTAATAAAGAAAAGAATTAGCTTATACACGTACGGGATAGGAAAATTATGTTTGACGCACCATCATGTCTCAACTACTCGACTGATTAACTTGAAATTTTGCATAAAGATTCTCAATTTACCAAGGTTGGTTATAGCTCTATTTTCAATATATTCTTCAAGATTTCATTACGTCAAGTTCTCAGTTACTCAAGTTTTTAATTGGCCCCTTGCAGAGCACGGGTTACCTTCTAGTCTGCAATATACTTTCATGTCACATTAAAAAAAAAAAACACTTATTAACACTTTATATAATTTGATCAATTAATTAAATTTTTTTTATTGTTTTAAATCAGTAGATATTGTTTGTTTTCAATCATATTATTTTTTTTGTATTGTTATAATTATGTATAATAGAGAGTTGAGTGCAAAAGAGGGCCGACTGCGCCCTAACTTCGCTTTCTAGGAAAAATTAAGGCAGTCATTCCATTCTGTTATATTATATTCTATTCCTTTATTTATTCACCCCGTTTTTGTATTAAATTGCAATGAAGTAGAAAATGCACAGTGTATGAACAATACCTACATTATAATATTCTCTTGTCAGATGTCACAATGAATATTTTTAATTCTTCTTATCATTAATTATCATTTATTTATCACTTACAACTTATTCCTGTAATTAATTAAAAATTTGTTATTATTTTAAATAAGTAGATATTGTTGTTTTCAATCATATTATTTGTATTTTTTTGTATTGTTATAATTATGTATAATAGAGAGTTGAGTGTAAAAGAGGGCCGACTGCGCCCTAACTTCGCTTTCTAGGAAAAATTAAGGCAGTCATTCCATTCTGTTATATTATATTATATTCATTTATTTATTCACCCCGTTTTTGTATTAAATTGCAATGAAGTAGAAAATACACAGTGTATGAACAATACCTACATTATAATATTTTCTTGTCGGATGTCACAATGAATATTTTTAATTCTTCTTATCATCAATTGAGGACCTTGCCGGACAAAGGGCACATAAGGCAAAAGCTCATTTTTGGGAAATGACTTTTGAAGATTTAAATTTTCTGTTACATAATTATATGAAAAGCAAAGCTTAATGTAAATATTATTCTACATATGTTGCAATATTACTAATAATTTAGCAAAAGGGATGTTGTTTATTAAAATTAAGAAAGTCCAATAAAAATAATAATAGAGACACATGTTATGTTCCCTTTTTCCAGCAATCAGTTTTGAAGTGGTGTGATGTAGACTAAAAATAAAAATAATGATCCAAATAATGTATTTTATTAGTAAGTTTCAATGAAATAATGATATATTCATGTATTATAGTATGATATATGCATTATAGTACCGTATTTATATTTATGTAATAGATCTATTAAGTTGTAAATTCATGTGTTGTGAACTAAAAATAAAAAAAATGGTCCAAATAATCATTTTCTTAGGCTATATTATGTAAATTCATCTATAATTTTGCTGTATTGTTTGTATATAAGTGTATAAGCCAGTATAAATAAAGTACTCAATCAATCAATCTCTCACTTACTCGCGCTCTCTCTCTCTACTGTAGAAAAAGAGCCTCGGATCAACTACTCCTCTACTTATATTGCCTCATCTTTGCCCACAACATCTGTGATATTTTAGAATGTGTTAAATAAAGGCAATTATCTATCTATCTACTTATCTAACTTACACATTACATACTGTCAATTTATACAACTACAAACTTTTCTGACCTCTACCGTTCTAGCCTTGACCCCAACAAACAAAAGGAGACTTTGCATAAATTATTTTGTCAAGTGTCGAAAAATTTCATCATACTTTTCACCAAAGTCTCATAACTTTGTCTTGTATTATCGTGTAAGATGTAGTGTAACTGTTGTGTACCTTGTTTATAATTGTTTTTTTCAGATTGAGTTTCTGTTTGAATTGAAATCAAAACCGTAAAGCTGCGTTTACACCAAAGATATTAACAAAATATTTATTTCATTCGTACTTATAGATTCTATTAGATTGAACATAACTTATCATACACATGATGTGCATAATATATATGTTTGTCGAGCTCCGTTTAATCTAATATAATTTATTAGGACGGAAAAATAAATATTTCATTAATATTTCAACAATGATGATATGAGTTGTTCATGTCCTGTGTTAGAGAGGGTAACTGAAACAAAGTATTTAGGTGTCACTTTGGACCCAAATCTAAGATGGAATAAGCATATAGATAAGATGTGTAGCAGGATGAAATTCATGATTCATAAATTCTATAAATTGAGCTTACTAAAAGAGAAATCTTTAAGTAAAATGGTCTATCTTGCATACGCCCAATCAGTTTTTCAGTATGGAATTAGGGTCTGGGGGGGTGGTGCTTTTAATGCTCATTTCAATAAACTAAATATTATTCAAAAGAGTATCCTCAAGGCAGCACTAGGAGTGCATAGAAGGTACCCTAGCCAGCAACTTTTTATGGAGTTCGGAGTTCTGTCAGTTAGGCAACTGAATATCAGAAATCTTGTTAAATATATCATTCATATATCATATTTTTACACCTCATTCAACTAACTTAATTATAGTTTTAGATCAGTAAATAGATGCTTTGTTCCTCGAACAGATCTAACTATATACAGAAGACAATTCAACTATACAACAAAAAAGCTTATTAATTTTATGCCAGAACATTTCATTGCAAGAAAACCTACAAAAGCACTTAAATTAAAAATTGAAAGCTGGATAAAGACTGAAGATATCATACCTAAAATATTTTAATTTGATGTACATATACTGTCTTCCTCAGTTCCTCTGAATTTATTATTAGTAGGGCTATACTCCCAGATTAATTTTCTCTCTCTGAGTTTAAGTTTTATTTTTTGTGTCACGTGTACTGTATTGTATTGTTTTTCAAATTCTCTCTTTGCTTACAAAAGGAATTGCATATATGCTACAAATGAATTACATTATGTTACTAAATGGATTACATATGTACAGTGAATTGTAGATTAATAATTACATGAATCATCTCTTTTTCTTTTGAGTTTTTAAATTATTATGAATTCATTCTAGTTTTTCTGCTCTCTTAGTATTTCACTCTTAGTACTTCTTCTTTTCGGATTGAAGTTTTGTTTTTTTTCTAGTTTTTCATACATTCCATATGTTTCTTTTTTCTTTATTATATTTTTTCTATTTTTGACTGAATCTCAAGCCACTAATTATAGCCGACTGATTACTCGTTGCCATCGCTCAAACTACTTAGTTTTGCTGGTAACGCCAATGATAATAAATATTATAATCGATTTTTAAATGGAAAATATTTTAATTTCAAGTTTTTGCAATGTATTGTATATGAAAATTTTCATATTTTTCACATTTGTAAAGTTTGTTCAATGATTTTGGCAATAAATATTTCTTTCTTTCTTTCTTTCTTTCAAATTTGGTGTAACTGTAAACGCAGTTTAAGTGACACAACATTACATGATGCAATACTTTATTGTTGTAACAGTTACAAGCTGTGCAGCTTGTCTCATCAATTATATTTTATTAAGAAAGAAATTATATTTTTCAATTTCATAATGAATTGTCATAATTAAGATGCAATATTTTGTTAATTAATTATCAATTCTACATTGTTAAAAGATGATCTGGCAACAGAGCAAAGCAAGAAAGAGATAGCGCAGAGTATTCTTTATTCATAAATCTTCGTACTTTTCTAGACATACATAGAAAATATCTTCCTTAAGCTGTTGCCTTTATCAATTATCAATTTGCTCTAAAATGTTTATTCATACTGAGCCGTTGGTTGATAATCATAATTGACCGAGCGAAGTGAGGTCTAAGATTCAAGTCGACGGTTTGGCATTACTCTTAATGATTAAATGTTTAAATGTTTATATGTTGCGCATTTACGGCGAAACGCGGTAATAGATTTTCATGAAATTTGACAGGTACAGTATGTTCATTTTTAATTGCGCGTCGACGTATATACAAGGTTTTTGGAAATTTTGCATTTCAAGGATAATATAAAAGGAAAAAGGAGCCTCCTTCATACGCCAATATTAGAGTAAAAATCAGACTATAGAATTATTCATCATAGATCAGCTGACAAGTGATTACACAGATGTGTGGAGAAGCCAGTCTATTGCTGTATTTCCATATTAAAGTCTATAGTTTCAATCAGGTACTTGTGGATGAGAATACTGCGTGAGGTCTACTGTTCACAGAACTACTAGTAGACAAGGATAGCAATACCATTGCTAATCAAACACTGCAATTATAACGACATGGACCTCATTATATCATACAATGTGTACGGTAGGTACAGTTACAAATAATATTTTTTGTTTGAGAGAACTGGCTTGATCTTTTATCTGAAAATGCAATGCACAAAATTACACATAAATCAAATCAATGCATTGAGATAAGAAGCTATTAAAACCGTCATGCATGTAATAAAAAAGATGCAATGTGACTCAGTTATCAATTAAGTGTACCGTAAAATAGTGTGCATAGATTAAACAATGGCAGATATTGGAGAATGCAGTTATAATTCTGTAATCTCTGAAATAAAAGAATTTGCCGATTGTGAAAATTGTACAAATTTAAAATGCAATAAAATATTATGTACCACTATATAAGACTATAAAAGATAAGCTAGCTGTATTGTATATGGTATTATAAATAGTGTTATTAGACTGGAACTTTATTGGAGAATTACAACAAAAAAATCGCTGAAAGACGCTAAAGTTACCCAAGATGTCAAAAGATTTTTTCTCAGTTAATATAATGCCTAAGTTTAGAGTGAGAGTGAGTAATTCATAAATTCATAAATAATACCCATAAATATTCATATAGTCAATATTCACACCATTCATAAATTAAATATTTGAAGATTCATGATTTTAACCCTCTACAAGTAAAGCTGCGTTTACACCAAAGTTGTTAACAAAATGTTAATAACTTAATTCTTATAGATTCTATTAGATTGAACGTAACTTATCATACACATGATGAGCATAATCATGTGTTTTTTTCAAGTTCTGTTCAATCTAATAGAATCTATAGAGTAGGGATTAAGTTATTGGCCGAACGAAGTGAGGTCTAAGATACAGGTCGACAGTTCGGCATTTCTCTTAATGTTTAAATGTTTATATGTTTATATGTTGAGCATTTACGGCGAAACGCGGTAATAGATTATCATGAAATTTGACAGGTATATTCCTTTTTTAATTGCGCGTCGACGTATATACAAGGCTTTTTGGAAATTTTGTATTTCAAGGATAATATAAAAGGAAAAAAGAGCTTCCTTCATACGCCGCAATATAAGAGTAAAAATCAGACTATAGAATTATTCATCATAAATCAGCTGACAAGTGATTACACAGATGTGTGGAGAAGCCAGTCTATTACTGTATTTGTATAAGGTCTATAGTTTCAATCAAAGACATTAAAGAGGTATGCATCTTTAAGCTGGGTTTACATCAAAGTTATTAACAAAATGGTTATAACTTAATCCTTATAGATTCTATTAGATTGAACGGAAGTTGACAAACACATATGTTCATCATGTGTATGATAAGTTATGTTCAATCTAATATAATCTATATAAGGATTGAGTTATTAACATTTTTTGATAAATTTGGTCTAATCGCAGCTTTAAGGTCTTTGGTTTCAATATTTTGTTTTGCAGTCATGATATATTATGCGTGCCCATCAATATCAATATTCTCACATTCGAAAAAACTAATTTAATAGGTGAATAAAAATAAACAAATGAATTAAATACTGCTGGAGAAATTATAGTATTTTTGATTCTAAAAAATTTTCATCAGATAGAAAGATCATCACGGAACTGGATGAATTATGGAATACAAATTCAAACGTGAACTGAGTCTGTTAACATTTAAAACAGTTGACATCAGGCACTTGTGGATGAGAATACTGCGTGAGGTCTACTGTTCACAGAACTACTAGTTAACATTTTGTTAAACCCAGGAGTGAGTATTCATATGCTTACCCTTCTTGAATTAACAATAATTTAAGATCCATAATTTTGACCCTTACAAGTAAGTGTGGGTACCCAAAAAAACTCCCAAAAACATTGGATTCAAAAATCTTCAAAATTAAATTTTTCTCAAAATATGAGTCATCTGTAGCAGTCTCAATTTTCAACTCAGAAATGTCTGGTTGGACTTAAAATCTCCGTTGATTCATCTACTTCAATAGCTTATTATCTCACAAAAAGGCTCGTAACTGACCGAACGTAGTGAGGTCTATGTTTTAACTCGGATTTTCTTTTGTCTGTCTGTATGTAATGCGATTACGGCCAAAGGCGTTGATAGAATTCTATGAGCTTTGGCAGGAATCTCAACTGCGCATCGATGTACGAAGGTAAATCAAATGAAAACCTTTCAACTTCTTCTAAACTTTGTTAGTAAAATATTGCTGGTTTTGATGATTCATACTTTCTTCTACTAGAATAGATTTTGAAATTTCTATTATCCAACTTTTAATTGGAAATATTTTTCAATTTGAACTTGAGATGGAATATTTTAAATTTGTCACAATATTTATTTTCATTCAACACTCAACTAGTGTAAGTCATATTATATTGTTTCTGATCAATTGGTCGTATGCATAATAATTATTGTCGTATGCAGTAAAGCCTCATTATAATTTTTTCATTATAACTTGCTCTCTCTAGTGAGGTCCACATTATAATGGCAGTATTTGATTAACATTGGTGCTGTTATCCTTGTCTATCATTCGACATAGCATATAGCGCTCTCCTTTTATAGCTCTGCAACGTTGCCAGATCATGTTTTAAAAATGTAGAAATATGATTTAATCAATCCAATCTCAATCACGAAAATTTATTATTTAATCATTGAAAATTATATTTTTACGACGCATGAAGTATGATTGATTATTTTAAACAAGAATGAACAGTTGATGATGTTACATCAAATGCACTGGTATCAGCTATAGGCTATTCTGTATAAAGGAAGCCGTGGCAAGGCAGATATTTGGCAACGCTGTTTCCTTATCTTTCTCCACTACCATTATAAATGTGCACCTCAACATAAAAGAGGAATTTTCTTTACATAAAAATTATTGTGAGGAGACCATTACAGGTCGTCTTGTGGGTAAAAATGCAACAAGGTTGGTGATTAAAATTAAAGAATATTTATATTAAAAATATTATGAATATTTATAAGAATATAATAATTAATATTAATTAAAGAATATCTATTATCAGGATAATAATTACATTAAATTTAGAAATTTTTGTGAGTGTCTCAAATCTGCAAGATTTTTTTCAAGTGTGTGAGCGTATTCTAAAAGTTTCTTCTCAAAATTAGTATGTTTCAAAGGTAGGGTAAAAGAAAAGGTCTGGGACGTGGAGTTTTGACTCTTGGATAGTAAAATGTTAAAAAATTACGTTGGTAAAATTTTTGATAATAAGCAATAGAAAATTGAAATACTGAAACGTTTGAGATATTTCACTTATGAATAGCACCCTACAGTGAGGTACACGTTATAATGGCAGTGTTTGATTGGCAATGGTATTTCTATCTTTTTCTATCATTTAACAAAGAGGATAGCGCTATCTATTTCTCGCTTTGATCTGTTATAAGATCGTCTCTTAACAATGTACAATCAATTATTAGTTTAAAAAATATTTCATCCTTATTATGAAAACTCATTATTAAATTATAATTTAATAATGATGAAATATTTTTTAAATAAATTATTAATTGTACATTGTTAAAAGACAATCATTGTTAAGAACAGTTCATATGACATCATTAAACCTGTATCAGCTACCGTCTAAGACAGAGTATCGGCAACGTTGTTCTCCTATCTTTATCCCCTGCCATTATAACGTGGACCTCACTAAATTTTGTCATGCGTGATACCACCTGCGCATTCTGTTTTGATTTCCTCGAAAGAGACGGTCGTTAGTTAGCAGCAAAGTGCTGACTGTATCTTCAAAGAGCTCACTTGATTTCTTCATTGTTTAATAGATGACAGATTTTGACAGTTGAGCTTGAAGACGGTTCGCCAATTTGCCAGTGCAGTGTGGTTTGAATTTAACTTTTTCTCGTGTAATTAAAGTATTCAATTTGGAGCTTAACAAAATATCATCAGGCTGGCAGCTAATTATTGAAGCACCGTAAGTCATACTTGAAGTCTTGTTCACGAAACCTTTAGCTATTAACCTAAATCAATGTACCTAGATTTCATATTTTACCAATTCCCAATTTCTAATAATAGTATATTGTTGAAGTGCTACATCACCTTCAAATATATTTAATTTTATTTATTGAAGTAATTTGATTTCCATTATTTAGATTCAGGGTCAAGACCGAGTCTAGTTGAATTAACTAGATATGCAGTTGTTCAATAATATTTACATACATTCGAAGTCAGTTCTAGGTTTTATGGTTGATTATTAACAATAACAAATGTTTGTATATCATCCGAAATATATACTATTTTATTGTTGAATCTCTATCATCTGCGAAGATAATAGTCTGTTCCATAAGTTATGACATGAAGCCAATTCCAATAACTGTCATACTTCAGCCGGGACCAACAAATAACGTAGCTGGAGGAGGTATTTTCTTATCAAATTTTGTTGTTACTTCCTCTTATCTCATATAGTGAGTTGAATTATATTTTCATATTTATTAATTTGTAATTATAAAACAATGGAGGCAGCCATGTTTGCTATTTCAAGTCAGTTGATGACAATGATAGTGATGATGATTGATGATAGTAGATAATGTGCTGTGAATTGTCACTCATGAGTTATTAATAATTTATATTTGCGTTGGAGTTTAGTTATAGATTTCAATGAGTTTGAAGACGATATTTCTGGTTAAATTTGTCAAAATTCTGTTGATTGTGAAATAAATAAGGATGTGTTGGGAGTTTACTTGACCCAATTAAAGTGCTGTGGTAGGGGTTGCAAGGTTGGGTTTTTTCAATTGAATTTAATATTTCGGCTGATATTTAACAAGTTTTACTATTTTGAAAGGTATTTCAACAGATTTAAAGATTTTTCAGCTAATTTTAGGTTGGGTTTTTGAGATTTCTATTATTGCGTTTTTGAATGTACTACGTGTGGAAAATACCAAAATAGGGGTGAGTCTCGAACCCAAAACCTCTTGCTCCTTCTTTGTTCGGTTTCATTCATCTTCAAATTTGACAATTTGACCAGTTCGTGTTGAAGCCAGTCGACTTGTTGAATGTTGTCGGATGATTGGATAAATTTATTCGTTATTATTTAGTGATTTAATTTGATCAATTACAGTACATCTACAATCATTCGCGTGCTAAAATATGTTGAGTAGTATAAGTTTGGAGTTTGATATTAACTTGGATATTAAATTTTAAACGGTGATTAAACGTTTGAAATAACTCATTGTTCAAGGTAAGATTATTTAGTAATATTATTTGTTTCCCATTGCAATTTCTGTCATTTTACCTTTGTTTCATGTACTTGCTGCTATTTTTTGTGTTTGAAATATAATATGATTTGTTCAGTTATAAGCCGTAACTCAACTCAATAATTATATCTTACTCAAATAACGTTTGCCCTTATTATTTGACATTAAATTACAATATCAATTACCTCTAATATACAAAATGCATTTTCTCATAAATTTTAGTACATCTATCGCCTTTTTCAGTCTTAGGTCTTGAGTTTATTTATTTTTTCATAATTTGTAATTAAAAATATTGATAGCATGGAGGCAGCCATATTTGATTTTTGACAAGTCTGCTTGTCCTATCTTTTTGATAACGAGGGCTACGTAACTTCTGTCGTGTCAGTAGTGGTTGTGGTGGGGCTTACAACTCGAGTTGTTTTTCGTATTGAATTGAATATTTTCTCCAATATTAACCAATTGCATTAGTTTGTATGTGTTTTGTGGGGTTTAAAGATTTCCTAGCTATAATTTATGGTTTAATTGAAGTGATTACTGTACTTGCGTTTTGGAATAGTTTGGAATTGATAGGCCCGGGCCCGGTTGCACAAGAGCCATTATGTTCTCAGGAACCAATGAGAGAAGGCGATTTTTCTTTTGTTGATAAGACGGCTTCTGTGATTGGCTCTTGTGGAATAGATCGTCTTGAACCCAAAATCTTTCACCTTCATTCACCTTCATTATTCGTTGAGTCGTCTGCTGGTTTGTGTTGAAGCTGGTCTTTTGTGGTAACTTGTGCTCATTTTAGTCCATTTAACAATATAATTCTCAATTCAGTGCTAGAATATGGTGAAATGTAGTTCTATTCTAAAGTTTATCGGTTGTATAATGTGATTTGTAACGATTGTGCTCATAATAAGTTCATGGTATTTGGAACCGACTTCATACGGACTTACATAGCAGAATACATTTTGATATCAGACAAGGTGAGATCGGATTATACCAAAATATTATTTTTCACTTTATATCTATTAGTTCATCCCGTATTTCAAATTTAATTTATCCATATTAAATTTTAGGTTAATTTTCAGAAGTGCTATAGATTACAGGTTTTTGCTTGCAATTACATTATGGGCCTATAAGTAGACTTCGTTATAAGATTCGTTAATTATTAATCTTTCATGATTAACTACTGTGAGATGTATTCAATTAGTTAATCATATATAAGCTTTTATTTGAATATTATTGAATTGATGGCTTTCTTATTTCTTTCCAATTTTGTTACTTGGTTTACCTAATGGTTAGATTTGCTGGGAGGGTTATTTCTAGAATATCTTTTGATAATTAATTTGTTCTGATGATTCTATAAAAATGATTCTATTGTAATTATTGTCTGAATAGATAAATATTATTAAAATTAATACATCATTGAAATTGACGCGCTTCAATCAAAGAAAATAGGAAGAATTTTATTAGTGATTACTGATAACTAATTTTCAAATGAAATTATGAAAATGAATGATAACAATCCAATGAAAATAGATTCTATATTGATATTTTTCGGTTCATTTATATAGAGTAGATAGAAAATGTGTAGTTTAATATTGTAGTGTTACACATACTCACCTAGATTTTTAAGATTAGATAAGTGATTTCAGAATGCTGCAAACTTGAAGGGAAAAGGCGTGTTGATCTCATCATCATTTGCATTAGATCATTTCGAAAATAGACTGAATAGATGTAATCAGATATTCGGTCTTATAGAGTTTGCCTACTGCAAATTAGTGATGAGTCGACTCAGGACAAATTCCTTTTGCTAGCCTTCTGTCATTGTTTTTTGAAAGTAATTGGTTTTAGAAATAGAATCATGGGTAAATTAGTTGGATTTTTTATTTGAATTGTTAATTATTTTATTATTCGATAGTATGATTGTGAACTGATTGATTTGATTGCGACCCGCCTTGGGAGGCCCTCAAGGTGCAATTCCTTAGGGTGGCCACTAACGACAGGACAAGTGTGTTGAACATGTGTGCACATACATGCTCGTCATACATGTTGTGTCATCAGCGAAATACTTAGAAAAAATATTCAGTGGTTGGGTTTTGTATTTTCGATTTTTAGTTCATTTTCATTTTTACTTTCCTTGCCCTATTACCATAGGTAAAGAAAGTATTGCTTTCCGAAAAAAATTAAGGTACCCCTATTTCTAAATTTCTATACGTTTCAAGGTCCCCTGAGTCCAAAAAACTGGTTTTTGGGTATTGGTCTGTATGTATGTGTGTATGAGTGTATGTGCGTCTGTGTACACGATATCTCATCTCCCAATTAACCGAATGACTTGAAATTTGGAACTTAATGTCCTTTCACTATAAGGATCCGACACGAACAATTTCGATCAAATGCAATTCAAGATGACGGCTAAAATGGCGAAAATGTTGTCAAAAACAGGGTTTTTTGTGATTTTCTCGGAAACGGCTCCAACGATTTTGATCAAATTCATACCTAAAATAGTCATCAATAAGTTCTATCAACTGTCACAAGTCCCATATCTGTAAAAATTTCAGGAGCTTCGCCCCATCAATGCAGATAGATTCCCAATTATCAGGCTTCAGATACAATTGAAACGAAAAAAATCAAGTGGAGTAGATTGAGCATGAAAATCTCTACAATTAATGTTCAGTAACATTTTCACCTAAAATTGAAAATGAGCTTTAAATTCGAGAAAATGTGATTATTCAATTGCAAATTATTGTTGATTCTATTAAATCATTCACTATGAAGAGATAGCATACCTCATGTGTGTCTCCAGCGTTATTGCCCTGTCACCAGCTGGCTCAAATCTTTGAATAGTAGACTTGAGATGCGCGGGAACACTAGCGTCAGGTGATCAATTTTCATAACGGCAAGGAAAGTTGTGTGAGTGCGCCACACCAGATTTTTTTATTTGCTGCTCAATTTGATGTTAAATTATACTTGTATTATTTATGATTAGTAATTTTCCAGTGGTTTATCTATTGTTATTTGTCGTTTATTTTATGTTAGAATCTGCTGTCAAATAGTTTTTATTTGTCTAGAGCCTTGCCAGTGAATGGTTGTTTTTCGTCTGAGGTCATGTTCGTTGACACATGCTCGACACATTTTTCTTTTTTCTGAGGGTGATATTAGTGGCCACCCGTTGACTCACTCACGGCAGAACAAGTGTGTTGATCATGTGTGAACGCACATGTTGTCATCAGCGAAATATTTTGAAGCCTTTCACTGATGACTCAACATACATGACGAACATATGTACATTCATGCATGTTTAACATACTTGTCCTGTCACCGTTGAATAAATAAATATAATTTTATTGCTATTCAACTGATCATAGTTACAGACAACGTCATATTCTAATTCAACGCATAACAAATTCGAGTTCAAATTCAATATTAAACACACATATATGTATGTAAAGATATAAAGTGAAGTCACTTAGTAATGGGTTGAAAAATGACCCTGTCTAAATTTACACAGTTAGGCTTTAATAAGGTAACATTAAAATAGGAACATCTAAAATATTAAGTCCATATCTAATAAGAATCACAAGTTGATTTGATTAATTCAATTAAATAGTCGATTATTCCAATATTTTATTCGTACAAGAGATTCGTAAGATTCTTTGTTAATAATAATTTGTTATGAATGGAAATGTCTCAAATTAATATAAATGTCACAATGTTTAAAATTCTATTCTTGATGTTACAGTTCAAATTTCATACACATTTTATACAATTTAGAGCACAATACTTTGCAATTCTAAAAATGCATTAGGTGAATAAAAATGATTTCTTAGTAGCCAGCTATACATCCTCTGTTTGAATCATAGAGAAACAATAGCGTAAGTAGATATCCCATGGTATAGGGCGTTTATGTCGCAACTTTTACTGTTATCTCAAGCTGATAGTCCACGTAGATCTTTCCTGTGAAGCTTTATTACGCTGGTAGTCTCTCATATTGTGCCGTTCATACTTTTACCCGGTCAAAACAGTAAAAATCGACAATAATCGACAGTAATCGGCTTGAGATAACAGTAAAAGTTGCGACATAAACGTCCTATACCATGGAATATCTACTTACGCTATTGTTTATCTATGGTTTGAATAGACCAGCTGGAGCTCCCATCCATTCCTGAGGCAGTTTTTTAAATAATTTTAAGCCAACGTTTTTATAGCTGTTCTGCGACTTTGATAGCCTTCAAAAAGGTATATTAATAGTTCTATTACTTCTTGTATTGTAGGGATGTATATCTTTCCTGAGCTGGTGTTCATTCAAGTTTTTCTTTGTGTTCAACAGAACAGAGTAAATGTACAGATTTATTAGTTTGAATTTTATATTCAACAAACAATGGCCTGCAGTGGGCCAGCCTATCAGAGTATGAAATGATTCTGATGGCCTTCTTTTGAAGCAGGAAGATATCCTGGACATTTGCGCTGTTACCCCATAGCAAAAGTCCATAGGATAAAGTGCTCTGGAAAAAGGCAAAATAAGCTGACCTTACATACGACTCTGGAACATAGCTTATCAAATTTCTTAATAAATATATGACTATGGACAATTTTGTGCTAACGTATTTAATATGTGCCTTAGGCTGGTCACTAACGGTAGGACATTCATCTACATGTAATGTTTATTATTCACACACACACACACACACACACACACACACACCACACACACACACCACACACACACACACACACACACACACACACACACACACACACACACACACACACACACACACACACACACACACACACACACCACACACACCACACACACACACACACACACACACACACACACACACAACACACACACACACACACACACACACACACACACACACACACACACACACACACACACACACACACACACACACACACATATGTTCATCACGCATGCTCTGTCATCAGCAAGAGGCTTCTAACATAAAATAAATCACTTGTAAATTCCAAACTAAAATGATATATGAATAATTTAAAATCAAATAGAGCAGTGGAGAAAAAACCGGAGATACAAAACCCCAACCTCAAAAAATGTTGCTCGAAGTCTTTCGCATTACTTTATGCAAAAGTAAATTTTTCGCAAACTTTGTAATGCCACTCCATTTTATTTCAAGCACTTACCTTTGTATAAATTCAAGAAAACACTAAAATAAATATTAATTCGACAGTGCTTATATACTGTAAATGATAGCTTTAAGAGTTTTATAGCTAGTGTTCTATATTGCTGTATTATTGTTAACATTAAGCAATTTATTTTTCATTTATACCTGACGATGTCAATGTATTTCTTGTAAATATTGATGGCTAATAAAATTCTTATTCTTATTGATAACACAACAATGTATGATGTGATGTGTATCATGCATGTCCTACCGTTAGTGGCCAGCCTTAGCGACGACTCTAACATTCTAGCCGCGCGGCTATAGCTGCTCAGTCGCTAGCGGCTGTAGCAATCAATATAGCTTGTAATGAACAATCAATTCAAATTAAGGTGACATTTCATACATCACTAGAGCTTTGATCTTAGAATGTTAATTTTAATGTGAAATATAATATTGTATAAATGAAATATACCTGTGTGGCCGGCCACTAACGATACTGTAGGCATGTACAAGCATGCTCAGGGTATACAAGCTTTTTGTGTCTTCAGAGAAAGGCTTTAAGCAAAATCACCTGTTTGTATTATTGAGGTTAGGTTCTTGTGTCTATGATTCTTCTTTGTTTATTTTTTCTTCACTGCTCTGTTTGAGCTTGAATTATTGTATCTTTTAGAGCCAAAGCAGTCTGGCACAGGCTCTCCATTCACCTACCTGTTGCCTCAGGTTTAAGGGTCTCAGTTCATCACGTGCCTATTTTTGACAATTTTTTTAGAAAGTGAAACAAGTGGGAAGTTGAGCCGTTCAGTTGGTCAAATGTGATGGCATCAAGTGTAGTGTCATGGTTATGGTATTGAAATAAATTTATTGATTGGTTTCATTTAGAAAAGAGTAGAATTAGGACTTTAACAATGATGAGACTTTTGTAATCTTGTAGTTGAATTTTTATTGTAAGAAATTTATTTTACTATTGAAAAATAATTTTCTCACATTAACATTCTGCTAACTTGCGTCCGGCAAGTCTTAAATTTTATGTAGGGTTAAAGTATTCTCACGGAACTGTATTTCCATTAGCGATGGAAAATACACGAGTATTTGAGAATATTTCAAACTTGCATTTTCCTTTCCGACGGAATTGTGCTCTGTCTCCACGTGGACCGTCGTCTCGTTGGTGGAAGGGGAACATAATTTGCGTGGAAAAGATCAGTTTCAATCAAGCCGCGAATCGAAACAGATTGGAAACCAGAGGTAGCCTTGGGCCTTGAGGGCCCTTAATTAACGTTTTTTTGTCTAAATTTGTTAAAATGCGTCAGTTTTCATCGCGGGATAAATTGAAGTATTTTAATTGTTTGTAGTGAATGTGTAATTTTAATTGAAAATATTAGTGAGAACATCCTAGTGTAGTGAAAATTCTAATAGTGATAGATATGATACAGGGTGATTCTTAATTATGGAAAATAATTTAATACGTGATAGTAGAATATTAAGAAAAATAAGAAAAAAGTTCTTATAAACAGCTCTTTAACAGCTGTTATAAACAGTTCTTATACAACCTATTAGTTATTAGTTCTCTTCTCTTAAAACAGCAAATTTTTGTGGTGTAATGTACTACATAAGAATACATTTAATTTAAATCTAGTTTACACAGCTTACATAATTCTTTTCAGAATCAAATTCTCTACAATTTTTATTGCGAAAAATTATTTGTTTACTGGTCATTGAAGAAAGTTGAGATGCGCGGCAACACTAGCGTCAGGTGATCAATTTCCATAACGGCAAGGAAAGTTGTGTGAGTGCGCCACACCAGATTTTTAAGAGTTAATTATGATTCAACTGTGAATTGTGATTCAACTAGAACAGTCGACATCAGATAAACAGTAAAAATTTACAATAATCGACAGTAATCGGCTTGAGATAACAGTAAAAGTTGCGACATAAATTCCCTATACCATGGGATATCTACTTACGCTAATGTTTCTCTATGATATTAGTGAGAACGAACATCCTAGTGTAGTGAAAATTCTAATAGTGATAGATATACAGGGTGATTCTTAATTATGGTAAAATAATTTAATACGTGATGGTAGAGGTAAAAATAAGAAGAAAAGTTCTTATAAACATATATCCATAAACGCTTCATTAGCGAGCTATACAGGGTGAAAGATTTCGCTACAACCTATGAGTTATTAGTTCTCTTCTCATAAAACAGCAAATTTTTGTGGTGTAATGTACTACATAAGAATACATTTTATTCAACTTTTATTAAAATTTAGTTTACACAGCTTACATAATTCTTTTCAGAATTAAATTCTCTACAATTTTTATTGCGAAAAATTATTTGTTTACTGGTCATTAAAGAAAGTCATTGGGCATCAAACGTAGAAGTCTGTGTTTTTCTACTTGGATTTTTTGCATATTTCAACTCTTTTCTCAAAAACTACTCACCAACAGCTTCCAGACTAGTTTTATTCAATTTTTCAGATATTTTTCCATATGAATCCAGCATAAGTTTTTCAAAAACTAGTCCCCAAACAATTCAGCATTGGTGTATTTCACCAGAGGAACTGAATTCCGGGCGAAATCTATCACCCTGTATAGCTCGCTACGCGTTTTGAGAGTGTAAGAACTAAAACTATGGGCCGGCTTCCGAGCTCGGGATTAAGCTAAGTTCTAGACTTTAAACAGCTGGAGTCAGAAAATTGGCTTTCAGAAACTGGGCATAGTCGTAGTCTACGTTTAAATTAAATTTCGAAAAACTATAAAATTGAACACAAAATAAAATAAAGAGAAAATAGTGTAAAGTTCCAGCTATTTTGAATTATTTAGGAATGTTTCATTTCGTCAAGGAAAAACGTCTCCATATCATCATAAAATCTACGACTACGCCCCGTTTCGGAAAGCCAATTTTCTGACTCCAGCTGTTTTAAGTCTAGAACTTAGCTGAATCCCGAGCTCGGAAACCGGCTCTATGAGAGACTATCAGCGTCACATAGCTTCACGAAAAAGAACTACTAGGACTATCGACTTGAGTTACTATTGAAATTTGGAATATTAACGCCCTATGCCATGGGATATCTTCTTATGCTATCTTTCCTCTATGGAATCACCCTGGATGATACAGTATCACAAAATGATACAGGATCAACACAATGTGATACAGTATCATCTGAACTTGATACACAACACCAACATTTGATACAAAACTTTCAACCTTTTAATGAATTCTACAAACTATTTGGTATCCTCTTATGCTATATTTTCTCTATAGTATCACGTTGTCAAATCAGCTACACTGTTGCAAACTTTCTCTGTGAGGAAGCTCTCATATTGGCTGATTCTTCAAGCGTGAACCTAAAGCGGTCCATTCACTACCCGATATCTTGTCCAATTTGAGGCCCCACATTCAATGTTGGATTCGACGTTGGACCGTGAATGTTGGGTCGAATGCTCGATGTCTAGTCGGACGAGTTGTGTCAACTGGAGACCCAACACATCCAACATCCCAATGTCAGCCGTCTAGTCAGAGTCATCAAGTGAAAAATGGTTGAAAATGTAATTAATCTTGAAGCTCTTTAGCTTCACCATACTTTTTGGATTTAGTTCTTTTTATACATTCTGGATTAATAAATGTATGATACATATCTAAATAAATGTTATTCAGATTTTATGAATCTAGTATACATTCCTCACACATTTTTTAGGATTCTTTGTAAACTCAATTAAAATTTGATGATGAATTTTCCAAAATTTTAATGTTTTTGCATATTCTATGTTGTAGGAATGAAGAGATCAGTTTGGTTGTGGTGAGGACATGGAATGTTGGAGTTTGCAGCTTGGCATACTGATTCACTCCTGTCATGGACCACAGCTTTCAAGTATGGCTCTTGACAGGTACTTACCACTACTCAATTTCACTTTCGTATTTTTTAAAGTAATCTACGTTTTTCAAGATAAGAATAGTTTTATGCCGGCGCTCCATTCTCGCCGAGGTTGTACGAATGCGAGAGTGTGGATGACTACTATGCCATCGCTCGGCCCACCTTCGCTCCGATTTATGTCAATCGGAGACGTTGGACATTTGGCGAGCGACTCGGCGATTATACATTTTATACTGAATAAAATTCTTATTCCATTAAGGGCCGTTTGCACAGTCACAGTTAAAACTAAATTTCATTTTAAACTGGATTAAATCTGTATCAAGTCTCGTTTGTTATAATATGATTCATTTTCAGTTTAAGTCACCAGGTGATAAAATTCAGTTTAAGCTTTGACTAAGCAAACGGCCCTTAATGGAATAAATTTCTTTAAAGTGTCGATGCTTTGGTTTAGGTCCTGTTTAGTATTAATGCTCTGACTTTTGTGTGCATTCAACTGTCATTTTTCAAGTACTCTATATTTCCGTTGGAAGGTTGACAACTTTTTAACCTGTCCCAATTAATTCACATTTATGTTGTTTTGGTCTCCGATTCTAATGATTTATTTATCCATTATCTATGCACATAGTGGAGCAGCTGTGGTAGATGGTAGCGGAGAATGTAGCTGAGAGTGTTTAGAAGTAATGCATGTATTCAGATGTGTGGAGCAGCCAAGTTAGAGTTGAGGACATCCACTTGGATACATGCATTATTATCTATTATCAACACTCTCAGCTACTTTCTCCGCTACCCTCTACCTTCGACGCTCCACTATGTTTTGACCCTGAGCGATTAGCTAACCAGCGCGGCCACGGAGAGTAGTATATGTATACTACCGTACCTATAATAAATAATATGTTTGTATTAAATAATGTAATTAACTGTGTATGTTAACAGTAATACATTTACAAGTGTTTTGTAAGGTCCCCACTATGCGGGCGTCTGAGACGAGCTGAATTTTTTTTAGCTCATTAGCCGGATGCATTGTCTCTTGGGCTGGTCACTAATCGTAGGAAATGCATGATAATCATGTTGTCATACTTTATTGTGTTATCAGCGAAAGGCTTCCAGCAAATTATTTTGGGGTTAGGTTTTTTTATCTCTGATTTTTGTGTTAATTTTTCTATTATTGTAATTTTCAAGTGGTTTATTTATCGTTATTGGTTGTTCATTTTATGTCGGTAGCCTCTCGCTGAAGACAAAATATTCATGATGAAC